>NW_004955472.1:12520746-12533241 GCF_000276665.1 Chinchilla lanigera | reverse complement strand
AAAGAAAGAAAGAAAGAAAGAAAGAAAGAAAGAAAGAAAGAAAGAAAGAAAGAAGGAAAGAAAGAAAGTGGGCTTAATACCATAAAATGATAGCAAAACACAGACGCAATTGCCTTCATTAAAGTCAGCAGAAAATACCTAAATTGATGCCAAGCAAGAATAAAGGAGAAAAATACAGCAAATAGCACAGGAGATATATGGGACGCAGAGAAATGATCTACCATATGTGAAGCTGAGGTTCCAAAAGAAGAATAGAAGAGCACTGGTCAAAAGTATTGTGAAACTGATGAAAGACAAGAGAAATGTAAGAAAGTCCTTTTTCTCTAGCAGGATAACTTTTTAAAAATGCATGTTTATACATATTACACTAATGTCATTGAAAACCCAAAACAGAAAAATCTTAAAAGCGCTTAAAAAAAAGGTACGTCATCTTCAAAGGATAACCAAAGACTAATAGCTGACTTTTCACATTTTCAACAGAAATGTTAGAAACAAGAAGAAAATAAAATGACATTTTTAAAGTGCTTAAGGAAAACAACTGCCAATGTAGAATTTGTCATCTAGGGAAAATATCCTTTAAAATGAGAGCAAAATAAAAATGCTCTCACAAATAAAAGCAGAGAATTTTTGTCACTAATGAAATAAAGCAATCTTGCAAGCTGAAGAAAAGCTATCCCAAATGAAAAGCTAATTGTAGGCGAATATATGAAGAATACAAGAAAAAACAAATAGGTAGGAAAATCAAAATGAATATTAACTCTAAAGAACATAAAAAATAAAGCTATGTGAGACTACAACTTGCAAATTAAAAAGAACTGCCATACTCAGTCTTGGGAGCCATTTTCTAGGTGTTTGGCTGGGATGGAGGCAAAAGCACAAACCATTGTGTGAGGATAAACAAAGGCATCCAGACATTTTGGAGATCTAGGAAAGAGTTTCCTGAGAGAGTAATAAGCATAAATTATCTCTGATTACTCCCCTTAATAAGTTCTTTGCTCCTGTCAAATTAAATGGTCCACAGTGTCTCCAGTATCCTACTATTTCTTTAGGATGTTTGCCTACTCTGGTTTTCTCTGGAAAAAATGCATCTTCTCCACCTTACTTCCCAAGCTCCACACATGCAAAGCTTTGAGGTTTAAACATTAGTGCCTCTATCATTTTAAGCCTACCACCATTACTGACCCTTACCCCAATGCACACTGCAGAGTCTTTCTTCTTATAAGGAATGTATGTTTATGTTATCTTCCCTTAGAGGGTTTAAGTTATTCAAGAATGTTATATCTTATTCATCGTTGTTTATATTCCAATAACATCCATTGAATAGATGGATAAATAAATGGATGGAGGGACAGGTGGGTAAGGAGACCCCTGTGACCACTTTTCAAGTGAAATTCGATTTTACTATGATTTGCCAATAGTCCATCAAGGTCTATCATGCCATTTTCACTCTTTTTCTCTGGTTTTAATCACACACTGGCTGGATCATCAAATAATACAGCAGAAATATATCCAAGCCAACAAAACCTCTCAGTAATTATTTTTGACCTTGAAACCAGTTAGGAAGGTACCATGATGGGAAAAATGATGTTGGTGGTATTACGATTTGATGAAGGGGGAAATATAAAATACAGAGTGTTTTCTAATAAAAACAACTGGTTATAATTTGCAGAGTAAAACATCAGCAAATGGATGGCCTTGAAGTCTATGTTCCTGTGTTTTGTCTTTTTGCCCTGTATCTGGGCAGAGAAAGTAAACAATACTCATATTGAAATGGAAACAAAATACTGAGTTGTTCTTGTGTGGAATGTTCTGGCCTGCATACAGAAAGATGAAGTTGATAAAAAGAATCTACACTCAATCACGTGCATGTAAAAATTGCTCTAACACCAGCAATCAAGAAAATAAATACTGCCTGAACTTCCTCTTACACGATGAAACAAACCTCAACCAAAATGTTGGCGGGGGGGGGGTTCAATATTCTGTGGCAAATATTCAAGCAGGTAATGTGGCCATTTCAGAGTCTACCAGCAGAGATTCTCAACTTCCTAAATGTAGACACTGAGAAAGAATCTATGAGATGTATTGAGTTTCCCATAGTTCTTAAAAGAAAATTAGGCAGAATTTATAGCATTTCCCATTAAGTTCCTAAGTAAACCCACTTACATGCCCAGCTAAAATCCATTCTTCACTTCTTCCTAACATTCATGATTTTGTTGGAGATCACAATGGGTCGGCTTAAAACAAAGAACACAACATATGGTTTTATATCTTCCTTGCTTCTAAGGATATGTCATGTGACACAGTTCTGACCAGTGAAATATAAGTAGAAGTTAGGTGCATATTTCTGATATTCTTCCTACCCCCTGGAATAAACACTATCCTCTTCTTCTTTCCTCCTTTCTGGAATGGAGAAAATGATTAGAGCTGGAGCTGCAACAGCCATAATGTAATCATGGGGAAAGAGAATTGCAAAGACCTCTTTCTGATTACTCAAGATGTGAACACATTTCTAACAACTGCACACCACCATACTTCTTAAATGAGAAAAATAAGTGCATGTTTTCTGAACCAAAAATTTTAAGGACCTCTGTTGCATTTGGCTGGAATTTAACCCCAGAGTGAAACATCCCTCAAGAACATGATTACACATGTGGGTGCAGTTTATTTCACTTATGAGAATGGTCTCTAGTCGCATCCATTTACCTATAAAATTTTGCATGCTTATATGGGGTAAACTGAGCAACTTAAGTGATGGCAACAATTTGCAGTATAACAACCATTGGTGAATTCTTACAATCCTGTCTAGTGAAACTATGAATTGTCTCTAATGTACTTTTAAATTATCATTTTCTTATTCCCTTTAGTGATTTGATCAATCTTCTCTTCTTGCATGTGGTAGTCTGAGCAACTTCGTTGAGGATAACAATATGTAATGTAACAACCACTGTTGATCCCTGTCATTTGGTTTGAAACCCCGTATCATATTTTTTCTTTTTTCTTTTTCTTTTAAAGAGTAAAAGAAGGATAACATAGTAATAGGGGGGCTTACCAAATTACAGACAAAGTGGTAGGAAATTATCAATGATTGTTGTTTTACATATTGTTATGTACTAGATAGTTTCTCAGGAAAACAAATAAATAAATAATAGTGAGTTACAGATAAAAGTGGTAGATTATTATCAGTGGTTGTTGTACTATACTTTGGTTTCTTCAAAGTGTTTTCTAAAGAAAATAAATATAGCTATACATGAGTGACCAATTGAATATTCATTGACTATTCTCAATGGTTGTTGTAGGAAACACATAGTAATAAACACATCCATTTACAAAATAGCATAGGAACAATACAAACATTACAGAGTTATGGACAGATTAGTAGTAAAATATCAATGGCTGCTGTAATACATGGTGGTATCTTCAAAGTGGTTTCTCAGGAAGACAGATCTAACAAGTAGTTATAGCCTAAGGGTTCTGAAATATAGCATATTACCTCCTCATCAGTGACTCCTTTCACTGAGGTGTGACGGCTGGAAGGAAGACCAGGATTGAAAAGGACTGAGAGACTTGCATCTGTGTCTAGCAACAGGTTGTTTTCTTTTTCCTCTATAGTCATGATTACCCAGGGCTCCTCCATGGAGATGACAGTCTGGCCAGAGGGAGAAGGCAGAGTATGCCCTGGGCCCCCTCATTCTTGTTGGACTAACTGGTAGGATGGGTCTGAGCTCTGGGGCCTCCGCTTCAGAGGGAAGACTGATCTCCAGTGGTCACCTTTGCATTCAGGGCATGGCCCAGGGGGCTTCTTAGTGCAGTTCCTCTTGAGATGGCCTGGCTTTTAATAGTGGTAGCAGATGAATGTAGTCGTCAAGTTCTCCTTGGGGCCCCAAGAATCAGACTGGGTCTGTTTCTCTTAGTGCTGCAGCAAAAGCTGCTGCTTTTTCTTGGTCTCTTTGTTTTCTCTCCTTGGCCTCCTACTTGTCATGGCTATAGAATACTGTGCAGGCAATTCTTACTAACATCTCAAATGAGCCATCTGGGGTGAAAGCCATTTTTTGTAGCTTTTTCTCTCCAGCCTCCCAGTGCATTGGGACCCCGCAACCACTTAGCGTCCTCTCCCCAACCATCAGCACAGGCAGCAGGAATCTTGGTGCAGACCTCTCCAGAATTCCATGCATTCCTCCACTGCAGCCTATACTGTCAGGGAAAGAATGGCTTCCAGGGGGTCTCCCCGGGTATTGCACAAGGTCCTCCTGGTTTACAGCTTCCAAATGGCTCTGGTGACCCTGTTCAACTGGACCTCTGAGTCTTCAGGAGTAGTCTGTATTCTCGTGTTCTCTGAGTCCTTGTTCAGCAGCTGCTCCCCCACTAATTCTGGACCTTTCTGGTTCTCAATGGCAGGGGCAAGAGTGACCCATTATGTGGCATGTATTTCCAGGGGTTTCTCCATGTTGAGATGATTCATGAACGTCCCCGGGAGGGCCTCTGCGCCTGGCATGTGGCAGGCCAATTGTGTCATTGCTTTTCTGTGCCATGATAGTTCTCAACCACGTGGGTGGTGGCTGGCCTGAGGGCCAGCACGTGCCAGCACACTCCACCTTGTAGCTTCCTGGGAGCTGGTGGCCCACCTCCCAGGTGCCTGAACAGCTGGAGTCCAGCCCAAGGGCTGGCGCTACCTGCCACCTGGCTTCCCTCGTGCCGGCAGCTTGCCTCCCGGGTGCCTGCATGGCTGGGGCCGGCCAAAGGGCTGGTGCTCCCGTTTGCGGGGCTTCCCGGGTGCTGGTGGCCTGCTTCCTGGGTGCCCCTGTATCATTTTTAAGGTCCTTGCTTTGTTTTGTTTGTATTTTGCTATTGTTCATTTTTTTGCAAAAAAAAGAGAAAAGAACATGAATTTGCCAGGCATGGTGGCACACACTGGTATCCCTAACACTCAAGAGTCTGAGGCAGGAGGATTGCTACAAGTTCAAGGCCAGTGTGGGCTACAAAGTAAGTTTAAGTCCAGCCTGAACTACAAGAGGTCCTGTTTCACAAAATACACACACAAAAAAACCCCAGAATGTGAAATATTTCTTATCCATCTGTTCTTCTAACTACTTACCATATACTGTGTGCTCCATGACCACTGAGTATCATGAGTCTTAGAACACTCGCTGCAATTCTAATTGTTTCCATTAAAAATATAATGCTTGGGTATAGATGTAAATCTTTCCATGACACAAAACATAAAAGTATGAACAATAGGGTAAGGGTCATGTGGAAATCTAATGCAAAAGCCTAGGTAACAAGAATACATTTGCTTGAGTGAATTATGGAGGCTTTCTGTCCTACTGTTAAGAACTATCTAGAGGACAAATGTTTACCATTCAAGGTTCTCCTTATCATGAATGATGCTCCTGCTTACCCATAATATTTGGAAGAAGAAGAATTGGCTGAGGAATTCTCAGCTCTTATGCTGAGCCCAGCAGAGCTTTGGGAGCCTTGGTGACCATGCCCACCCATATCCAAACAATCAGAGGAGCCATGCTGATTCCCAGGGAGCTTTGGAAGCCTCAGTGACTGTGCTTGGTCGGCCCCTGCAACCAGTGCAGAAGCCATGCTGAGCCCAGACAATTTCAGGAGCCTCAGTGAGCTGCCCCCCAATCCCTGCCCCCATCACAGGAGTGACACTGAGCCCTGGACAGCTTTGGAAGCCTCAGTAACCATGCAATGCCCCCCTCAGGCACAGGAGCCATGCTGAGCCCCAGACTGCTTCAGCAGACTTGGTGACTGTGCCATGACCCACTACACAGTCGTGAGAAACATGCTGAGCCTAGGGGAGCTTCAGGAGCCTTAATGACCCCACACCATTGTGGGAGCCACACTGAGACCTGGGGAACCTCAGGATTTTTGAGAATGACAAAACAAAGGAGCAAAATGCAAGCTCAGACCTTTGCTTAATGCAGAACAAGTTCAGGAACATCTACATAGAAGATCTTGGAAATCACACACCTGAAATTTCTGAAATGATAGCAACTGAAGGAGAGAAACAACTCCATGAGGCCATAAAAGAAACCAGATGAGAAATAATCTCTCAGGTAAAAAAAGAAATGACAACAATAATGAAAGAATTGCTCAGCACATCTAAAGATGACATAGATAAACAAAATAGAGGAGCATAGAAAAATCATAGAAATCTTGAATCAACAATATAGGAAAGAATGACAATGTATGTAACAGATTCAAACAGATATATAGGAAAATAAAAATCCACTGATAGCTGGAAAACCAGCTAGAACAAAGCTGAAGTTAGACTTTCAGACCTTGAAGATAGCATTGCAGCTAATGATTGCAAAAGGAAAGATTGCTTAAAAATAATTCAACAGCTGCAAGATGATGCTAAGAAAAACAATGTAAGACTGGTAGGTGTCAACAACACAGCAGGAGTCAACACAAATGACATAAAAAGACTTTTTGCAAAAATAATAGCGGAAAATGTCCCAAGCATGGAAAAAGAATCTGACATACAGGTAAGTGAGGCATATAGAATCTCAATTAGACATAACCAAACTAAATCTACACCCAGACATATAACAATCAAGATCCCAGAAATTCAGCAAAAGAACAGAATGATAAAACCTGTTAGAGAAAAGAAACAGATCACCTATACAGGAAAGCTCATCAGAATCATGACAGACGTCTCAACACAAACCATCAAGTCAAGAAGAGCTTTGTGTGAAGTATTGCAGGTCCTGAAAGAAAACAACTTTCAACCCAGAGTGATGTACCCTACAAAACTGTCCTTCAAAATTTATGGAGAAATAAAATATTTCCAACACAAAGAACAACTGAAGGAATTCATGACTGCCAAACCAACCCTACAAAGAGTACTAAAAGACATCTTAAAAGTGATAAAAATTTCAAGAACAGCAAGAAAAAGGAATCACCAAGCACAGCAAGCAATTAAACAGGGGAAAAAGTATGATGCCAACAAGAAAATAACATGGCAAAGACAAGCCAATACATAACAGTGATAACCATTCTTGTGAATGGCCTCAACTCACCAATCAAAAGAAGCAGACTAGCCAGGTATGGTGGTGCACACCTGTAATCCCAGCACTTAAGAGGCTGAGACAGGAGGATGGTTGTGAGCTCAAGGCCAGCCTGGGCTACAAAGTGAGTTCAAGGCCAGCCCAAATTGCATAGTGAGACCCTGTCTCCAAAAGACAAAAAAAAAAAAAAAAAAAAAAGAGGCAGACTGGGAGAGTGGATCAAGAAACAAAATCCAATGTGAAACTGAAATGCTGTATAAAAGAAACACACTTAACTCTAAAGGAAATTCATAGACTGAAAGTCAAAAGATGGAAAACAATACTCATATGTGACAGGAGCCCAGAAAAAACCATGGGTAGCTATATGGTTTGCAGACAATGTAAGAATGATCAAAAGAGATAAAGAAGTTCACTACATTCTTATTAGGGAAAAAGTGCAAGAGGAAGAGATAGCAATCATAAATATCTATGCAGCAAATACAGGAGCACCCAACTGTATAAGACAAATTTTAACAGACATGAAAAATCAAATGAGCAGTAATACAATCATAACAGAGGACTTTAACACCTCATTGTCATAAAGAGCTAGATCATCTAGACAAAAAATCTGCAAAGAAATAACAGAACCAAACCAAACTTGTAAACATATGGACTTAGTAGACCTTACAGAGTGTTTCACCCAATAACATCAGAATACACATTCTTCTCAGCTGCACCCAGGATGTTCTCTAAAATATATCATGTACTAGCCCATAGAACATGCTTAAGCAAATGCAAAGGAATTGAAATTATCCCATGCATACCATCAGGCCATAGGGCAATGAAACTGGAAATTATTGACAAAAGAAATTGCAAAAAAATCCATAAACACATAGAAATTAAATAACACCCTTTTGATCAACCAATGGGTCACAGATGAAATTAAAGAAGACATTAAACAATACTTGCAATCAAATAAAAATACAGATACAACTTATTGGAACTTGTGGGATGCAAAGAAATCAATCCTCAGAAGTACATTGATAGAGGTGAATTCCACATCAGGAAAACCAATTGAACAGAAATAAAAGACATTATACAGCACCTCAAGCTTCTAGAAAACAAAGAGCAAGTCAAGCCCAAAGCTCAAAGAATACAGGAAATTATAAAGGTCAGAGCAAAAATCATTGAAATGGAAACTAAGAAAACAATACAAAGAATGAACCAAACAGTTCTTTGATAGAATAAATGAAATTGATAAAACCCTAGCCAACCTTATCAAAAAAGAAAAAAAAAACCTCAAATTCATGCACTGAGGAATGAAAAGAATAAAATCACTACAGGTCCTGTAGAAATTCAGATCATCAATACCTACTACAAAAGTTTTTGCTCTCATAAGATGGAAAACACAGAGGAAATGGAGAGATTCCTAGATATATATGAATTACCAAAGCTGAATCAAGATGTAAAAATCCTCAATAACTCAATATCAGCCTATGAAATTGAAAATGTAATAAAAAAAATGTACCAACAAAGAAAAGCACAGGTCCTGATGGATTCACAGCTGAAGTCTACGAGAAATTTAGAAAATATTTAATGCCAATTCTTCTTAAACTCTTTAATGAAATTGAAAAGGAAGGAGTTCTCCCTATATCATTCATGGAGGCAAGTATTACCCTAATACCAAAACCAGAGAAACACCCAACCAAAAAAGAGAACTACAGGCCAGTCACCCTAATGCACGTAGATGAAAATTTCTCAGTAAAATACTACAAAACAGAATGCAAAAAATCATCAAGAAGATTATAGATCTTGACCAAGTGGAATTCATCCCAGGAATGCAGGGATGGTTCAATATATGCAAATCAATTAATGTAATACACCATATCAATAGAGCCAAAGATGAAAATTACATGGTCGTCTCCACTGATGCAGAAAACTTTTGATAAAGTCCAACACTCATTCATGATAAACACCCTACAGAAAATGGGACTTTTTCCTCACTCTGATAAAAGCCATCTATGACAAGCCAACAGCCAACATCATACTAAATTAACAAAACTGAAAGCTTTCACTTTAAAATCAGAAGCAAGACAAGGATGTCCACTATCACCACTCATATTCAGTATAGTTCTGGAAATATTAGCCAAGGCAATTAGACAATAGAGAGAAATAAAAGGAATAAGAGTAGGAAAGGAAAAAGTGAAATTATCATTATTCACATATGACATGATACTCTACATAGGAAACCCCAAAAACTCCACCAAAAGACTCCTAGAGTTAATAGCCAAATTCAGTAGCATAGCTGGATACAAAGTCAACACTCAAAAATCAGTAGCATCCTTGTATACAAAAAATAAACACACTGAGAGGAAAATTAGGGGAACCACACATTTCACAATAGCATACAAAAAAATAAAATACTTAGGAATCAGTCTAACAAAGGATGTAAAGATTTATACAGTGAGAATTACACTTCTCTAAAAAAGAAGAGATTAAGGAACATTTCAGAAAATGGAAAGATATTCCTTCCTCATGGATAAGAAGAACCAACATTGTGAAAATGGTCATACTACCAAAATTATTGTACAGATTCAATACAATCCCAACCACAGTATCATTAGTGTACCTCATAGATCTGGAGAAAACATTCCTAAAATTCATCTGGAACCAGAAGAAATCTAGAATAGCAAAAACAATCCTGAACAACAAAGGAAAGGAAGGAGGCATCACAATCCACAACTGGAAGTGATACTACAAAGCTACTGTGATAATATCAGCATGATATTGCTAAAAAAAGACCTGAGGATCAGTGGAACAGATTAGAAGATGCAGGCACAACTAAAAGCACACTCAACAACCACTTTTGTCAAAGTGGCCAAACATGCTCACAGGAAGAAAGCTTTTTTAATAAATGGTGCTGGAAAAACTGGCTTGCCACATGCCAAAGACTAAAACTAGACCCATGTCTCTCACCATGCACAAAAATCAAAAAGGATCAAAGATCTAAATATTAAAACAGAAATCTTAAATGTACTGGAAGAGAAAGTAGGGAGAAATCTTGAAGATACAAAGGTAGGCAGAGAGTTCATGAACAATAACCAAATGGCACCGGAAATACTTCAAAGAATCAACAACTGGGATGTCACCTTAATGAAAAATTTTGCACATCAAAAGAAATCACCAACAGAGAAAAAGTAAACCCCACATTGGCAAAACATTTTAGTAAACTGTCCTTCACAGGACTTATATATAGAACATATAAAGAACTGAAAAAAATTAGGACACCCCAAATTCAAAGACCTAATCCAAAAATGGGCATCTGAGATGAAAACACACTTCTCATATGAAGAAATACAAATAGCAAATAAATATATTTAAAAATGTTCAATATTATTGGTCATTCAAGAAATGCAAATTAAAGCAACACTAGGATTCCATCACACACCACAATGAATGGCTATCATCAAGAAATCAATCAGTAACAAAAGCTGGAGGGGCTGGAGGGATAAAGAAACACTTTTCTGCTGGTGGGAGAGTAGACTGGTGAAACCACTGTGGAAATCAGTGTGGAAATTCTTCACAAAAGTAGAATTAGAGGTCCCACTGAACCCAGCTATTCTCCTTCTGGGTATTTTTTCCAGAAGAACTGAAAACATAACACCACAGTGATATATGTACAACAATGTTTATCTCAGTGCAATTTGTCATAGCTAAATCTTGGAAACAATACAACTGCCCATCAACACAAGAATGGTTAAAAAAAAGATGTGGCATTTTTATACAATGAAATATTACTCAGGTGTAAAAATGGTAAACTTGAGGCTTTTATAGATAAATGGATGTAACTAGAGACCATACTCATAAGTCAAATAAATCAGACCCACCTGTGCAAACATCATATTGTCTCCCTAGTGTGAGAACCTGAAAGAGTAAATAAAACTCAAAAGATACAATAGACATTGTGAAAGGGAAAGAAATTCCTTAAAAGAAAGGAACAACTGGGATGAGGGAAAGAAGAAAAAGAAAGAATGAAAAAATATATATGTATGTATGTATATACAAGAATAGCTGGGATAATTGTACTTCTGATGTCTATTGGTTTACTGAATGGAACAGTTAATGCTTAAATTTTTTTTCTTGACCAATTTTCCATGCTTATATCTGGTACCCTGAACAACTAATTCGAAGACAACAGTATGCAATGTAATAACCATTGTTGAATTCCTGCCATCTTGTTTAGCAAGCTATGTATTGTTTCTAATGTTTTTCATTATTACTTTTTATTCACTTTAATTGTTTGATCAATCTTGCATTTTTACATCTGGTAATCAGAGCAACTTCATTGAAGATAACTATGTAGTATAACAACGATTGTTAATTCTAAGCATCTTATTTGAAATCTTGTATTATTTTTATTGTTGTTGTGTTGGTTTGTTTTTGTCTTTGTTGTTGTTATTTTGTTATTTATTTTTTTCTTTCAAATAATAAATAAACAAAAATTCCCAAGGCTTTAAGTTGAGTTCCTCTCACCTAATACAATTCCTCTACTGCAGCCTATGGACCAGCAGGTTATAGCTAATTTTAAGAAGCTATACTTCAAGGAACTGTTCCTGAAGTGCTTCCAGATGGTCTCAGGTAAAGATTTAACTCTTAAAGAGATCTGGAAGTAGCATTACAACATCCTTTCCTATATGGAGTTAACTGAGAAATCCTGGGCTAATATTTCTCTAAGGGCAGGGAGATCTGCCTGGAAGAAAGTGTGGCCTAAAATTCTACAGGAGAGAGTCTTTGAAGGCCATGTAGATGAACCTGAGCCTTCGACTGACCCTGGGGTTGATGACATTGTCACTATAGCAGAGTCCACAGGCTTGCAGGTAGACAGTGGTGAGGTTGAGAGACTGGTAGAGAGACACTCAGAGGAGCTGTCTGCAGAGAGACTTCAGCAACTTCTTGCTGAGCAACAGAGAAGGCAGATGAGGAAATTTCTGAAGAGGAGAGGGAAATATCAACAATGAGTGCAGCAAAGTCCTTGTTCTGAAACAAAGGAAACCTAGAAAAATTGGACAGGGCTACAAACATTTATATAAAAGACTCACCCAGACAGAAAAAAAGCCAATCATTGCATTCACTTGCTTAATGAAAATGTCATGTCATACTACAGAAAAAAGTTAAAGAAAAGAGAAACAGACATCTTCAGACCAGTTTTTATTTCTGAAAAGTTTGAGACTTAGTGAGCCAGAAGCAGGTTATAGTACACTGCAGACTCTCCCAAGGAGAGGGAGGACACCAGAGGGCCAGATTCCTGATATTCTTCTGGAAGGGGACTTTCCTTTCAAACAATAACCATCTTCCATTTCATCCTCCTTTCCTGCAAGCCAAAGGTATCAATTGGAATGGTGATCACAGTATGAAATTGTCATTTCTTATAACCTAGTCACATTTTATAACTTTTGGTGAATACTCTAAAAAAATTATTGGTGTTTCTGGTAAA
>NW_004955472.1:12517711-12520205 GCF_000276665.1 Chinchilla lanigera | reverse complement strand
GTTGTTTCCATGATTTAACTATGACAAATTATGCTGCTATAAACACAGGTGCACATATATTGCTGTGTTTTTAATTCTTCTGGGAAGATACCAGAAGGGGAACATTTGGGTCAAATGGGATCTCTAATTCTAGTTTTCTGAGGAATCGCTATACTGATCTCCACAGCAGTTGCACCCTACCAACAGCGGAGAAGGGTTCTTTTTCCCCACAGCTCCTCCAGCACTTGTTATTGGTTGATTTCTAAATGATAGCCATTCTTTCTGGAGTAAGATGGAATCTCCGTACTGTTTTAATTTGCATCTCTTGAATAAACAGTGATGTTCAGCATTTTTCCTATATTTATTTGTCATTTGTAGTTCTTCATCTGAGAAGTGTGTATTCATCTCAGATGCCCATTTTTAGATTGGTTCTTTAAATTTGGAGGGTCTGGCTTTTTTCAGTTCTTTATGTGTTCTAGATATAAGTCCTTTGTCTGAGGGACAGCTGGCTATAAATTTTTCCCTACTCTGTGGGTTGTCTTTTCACTCTGTTGGTGATTTCTCCATTATTTCCTATGGGGAAAATAGTGTTGACTTATGACCAACCTGAGTTACAACCAGCCCTCATGAACCAATCAAGTTCATAAGTCAATGGTCTGCTATATTTTGATATTTACTTATTAAGGTCATTTCATTTTTTGTGCCATTCTACTGTGAAGAGATACGTATGATTCATTCTATACAACTTTTATCTCTTATACCCACAATTTTATTGCCTGGCTGTCCAGACATCAATAAAATGACAACTTGATTTAATGCCCGGCTTCACTACTAGGTTAATAGCCCAGTAGAATGACCCCTACAGAAGTCTCCCATATGAACACTATGACCATAAAAAGTGCATACCAGCAGCCATTTATTTGAAGTTCTAGAGGAAGCTTTACACAAACTCCTAGTCCTCTCATTTTCTTAAAATTAATTCCACTTTGTGGGATGATGCCTGACCCAACATGATAGAGCATGATATAATGTGCATAAGGAGAGTCAGAAAAATGTAGGGAGAAATTTGTCAAGGGAGAAAATACAAAACTTTCTGCCAGATGTTTTATTCCAGACTTGCTGGAAACTCAGACCTACCATCATAGGATTTGGTAATCAAAGCAAACTTTAATTAGAGATAAAAAAAACACCTTTTTGACATGCGAAATTGCCAGTCTGTGTTGCTTCTGATTCAACATAATTTCAATGTCCCTCTGGGATGTTGACTTTTAGTCAGAAGTTATAAGCAACTTTTTATAATAATATAGTACTAAATGTTACAAGTGTCAAGAGAGATTGTGGCCAGTTGATGTGTTTATCCCTAATATCTTAATCTCAAATGTTCAAGAAATTAACAAATGCATGAGCCATACCATTTGTAAGACAAGAGGGATGGTAGAGACTCTTGCAAATTATAATATGCCTGTATGACTTTGATACAAATTCCAAAATTATAAAAGTATTATGCAGGCCAAGAGACACATGTCAACTATTAGATTCAAATTACAGGACCTGTTTTATAAACTTTAGTTTGTTACTATTGGATTTCTACCTTTGCACACTTGTGGACATAGGGATAGAATGATCCTAGACAAATCATAGAAGCACCAAATTACTGCTCTGTAGAAAATGGGTCTTTTCAAAAAAATTCTTTATTTATTCTAGATATTAATCTTCTCTCTGAGGGATAGCTGGCAAATGTTTTCACATTCTGTAGGTTGTTTCTTCATTCTGTTGGTTTTTCCTTTTGCTATGCAGAAGCTTTTCAATTTGGTCTGATCCCATTTGTTGATTCTTGGTGTTATTTTTTTGCTATTGGATTCTGTTGAGAAAGTCCCTGTTTATGCCTATGTTTTCAAGAGCTTTAGATCTTGCCTATATTTGTAACTACTTCACACAATTTTTATCTTCCAGCAGACTAAGTGTTTCTATTTTAATACCTAGATTTTTGATACATGTTGATGTTGTGTTAGTAGATGGTAAGATATACATATTGGTCTAGCCTCAATCTTTTTTGTGTGAATAACCAATTTGCCCAGCACTATTTATTAAAGAGATATCTTTCCTCATGTTGTGAAAGAATTCAAAAAATTTAGATCCCTCAATAAGAGACCCATCAAAATATGAGTAACCCAAATGAATAGAAATCTCTCAGAAAGAGTGCAAATGGCCAATAAATACATGAAAAAAAATGTTCAATATTGCTGGCACCTACAGAAAAACAAATTAAAACAACACTGAGATATCATCTTACTCCAGAAAGAGTGGCTATCATTAAGATATCAAATAATAATAATAACTTCTGGCAAGGCTGTAAGGGAAAGTAACCCTTCTCCATTTTTGGTGGAATGTAAATTAGTACAGTCACTGTGGAAATCAATATGGGGAGTCCTAAAAAGCTAAAAATAGAATTGATCCTTGTCAATATCTTCCTGAAAGAGTAAAAACTATCATATTACAGTGATATATGCATACC
>NW_004955472.1:12510439-12517611 GCF_000276665.1 Chinchilla lanigera | reverse complement strand
ACCATGGAGTACTACTGTGCCGTAAAGAAGATAGACCTATGGTATTTGTAAGTAAATGGATGTACCTTGAAACCATAATATTAAGTGAAATAAATTAGACACACAGGCTTAAATATTACATGGCTTCTTTTATATGAGAAACCCCAAATATAAATGAAGAGCAAAATAAAAGATAGATAATAAGAGGTAGGGAAATAGTTCTCAAAAGAGGGAAGTGGATGAGAGATGGAGTGGAGAGCGAAGTGAAAGGGGATTTTAATGAAGAACTGAAGAAAAAGAAATGAAAATAGAGCTTTAATAAATGGTAAGCAGACAAAGAGCTGGAAGGAACAGAGAGGGACGGGAGAGACAGGGAATGAAAAAAGAATTAAGATGTGTTATGTACATGTACCAACTCCTCACAATAAATATAATCATATGTACCACAAACATGTACTAATAAAAATAAGTAAAATTATAAAAAAAAGTAAACTGATGTCTCTCACCTCACTTCCTAGTCTGGTAGTTCTACATAAACCCAAAGTCCAGAGGAAATTTTTTTAATTAAAAAAAAAGCCTTGCTGAGTTATAATTCACATACATGTGTTCTAGGGTGAATTAATCCCCAACATTAAATTATTAGTTGAAGTTTCCAATAACTCAAAGTGTGACTAACTTTGGAGATAGCATTTTTACAGAGGTAATTATGTCACAATGAAGTCATTAGAACTGGCCTAAATCCAACAGTTGGTGTCTTCACAAGAAGGAGAAATTTGGATAAGCATATACAGAGAAAAGAGAGTGAAGATGCCTAGACAGCATCAACAAGTCAGGAGAGAAACCTGGAACATATGCTTCCATCATGGCACCCTGAAGGCTCTAACTCTGGCGGCACCTTGATTTAAAAATTCTAGCATCCAGAACTGTGAGAAAATAAGTCATTGTTTAATCTATCTAGTCCATGCTTTGTTAGGGTAGACCTAGCATAGTAATACATCACAAAATTCACCCATTGAATGTATCCAATTCAATTATTTACAGTATCCTTCACCACAGTTAATTTTAGAACATTTTCATCACCTCTGAAAAAACCTGTATGTTTTAAGCTATCAGCATCCTATCACCATGGCCTCTCCAGCATGAATTCAGTTTTTTGTTTCTATGGATTTACCTATTGTGGACATTTCATGTCAATGGAGTCATAATATGTGGTATTGCATGACTGATCTCCTTTACCTACCATGTTTTCAAGATTCATCATTGTTGTGGCATATGTTTTACTACTCAGATTATTACTCCATTATATGGATAGGCCACATTTTGTTTATTCATTATTCAGTCGATAGATCTTTGGGTAGTTTCCACCTTTTGGCTATAATGAATAATGCTGCTGCAAACATTCGTGTGGAAAATCTCTTTATAAAGGTAAAAACATTGTTTTGTTGGGATTAAAACCTGTTCTAAATAAATATAGTGATGGAAATCTCTCACTATTTCTTTGGTTTCTAGCAAACTTCTGCCTTTTATCTCTCATGCTCTCCCATCATTTGCATTTCAACCAAACTGCCACAATCCATTCTCAAGACTGATTTATGGTCTAATTGTTCAATAACTGCCTCGCTCTGAGTTGACTGAAGGATATACGAAGACCCTCAGGGGAAAAAGAAAGTGTCATTGTAAACGCAGCATTAACTCTGTTATGAAGCTCAGACTGAAGAAGATGTGGGTAAGTGTGGGTGTTGTTTTTGCATTCAGAAACATAAAAGAACCACCCCAGGTGTGGAAGCCTGGCCAAATCATGTTAGATTGAAATGCAAAGGTTGAAGGACTGCCAAACAAAGACAGGTACTTGAGTTAGATACAGTACACCTGGCCCATTAGCTCATCACGCTATTCTTTAGTACTCACACAAAGATGTGATTTATAAAAATACCATTTTATTATTTGTTGTAATATGAGCCATAAAGGTTGGGAAAGTGAAAAGTCACAGAATCTTGATTCTTGCCAAATTATATCTGGTAGGTTTTTCCAGTGCAGAGAGAAGCAAAACGGAATAAAATGCCTTTATTGTGGATGCCGAAAGGCCACAGGAGGAGAAAATCGTGGCCTCTACCCATCTTTGGTGGGGTCCAAGGTTAAATAGCCCCAGGCTGAAGGCGGGGTTTAGGAGGTGCACTGCCTGACATGGCAGACCAGGATTGGGTGGGAGCATGGGAAAAGGGAACAGGATATTACAAAAAGGGAAGTGGGAAGTTGTAATTTGACTCAGTGGAAGAAGGGTGGGGCTTAGCACATGGCCTTTAGTGGCCTGCGCCATGTTAGCTGGATGCCATGGTGACTCAGCACCATACCACATGACCTCCAGCACCATACTGGCTTGGGTGCCATAGCAACTCAGCAGGAATTACAGCGGGGCAAGAAACCACTCAGTATCATGGACAGTCTGAAAGATGAAATTTATGAATATATTGATATACAGGGTCACCAAGTTCCTATTTTGACGAGTTGTTTTCCATTATTTTGACATGAGAATGCAATTTTTAAAATAAGAGCATGTTTGTACTAGTATTATGTAGGTGGGAGAGTGTAATGTGTCTATTCATTGCGAGAATGTCTCACAGTGTTGGCTCAGGAAATTACCACGTACCAGACTGCATGCTAGATTCTGGAGATGCTGTGTAAAATAAGACGGACACAGTCTCTGCTGTCATGCTTATTCCAGGCAGCTTTGTGAATAGAAAATTTTTCCTGACATGTCTACTGAAAATTACAGCTTTGTGACAATCTGATTAGACACTTGTATGTGCCAGATACTATGCTAGGCACAGTGACTTCAAGGATGATCAAAATATATGGCCTTTGCTGTCAAAGAAATAAGATCTGCATATATGTATGCATATGCCATAAACTATAGGATATGCATATACCATATACGTAATGGAGGACTTTAGGAAGGAAGTATTAAAAAAGACTCATTTTGTCAAAGAGTATGCTTGGTACTTGTACAGAAGAGAAGGACTGGGGAGTTTCCACAGAGAAAGTGAGGGTTGGGCCAGATCTTCAACGATTTAAAGGATTGGGAAGAGAGTGAAAGAAAAACAGGAAATTCTAATAGAACAGCCTGAGGAATGGTCCAGAGGCATAAAAGTGATGACTGTTTGGTAGAATGGCAAGTAGGCAGACAGTCTGTCTTTTCTGCCAGATCCAAAGAGGAAAGGCTCAGACCAAAAGACTGTTCTAGTTAAATATTTCAGTGGAAAGTTAAAACCAGTCTGGCATTTCTCATTTGAACACCTGGAAGGTCTCACAACACATCAAAGCAGGCAAAGCTTTCTGGGGTTTACCACATATTAAACTTGAATTTCTATAAAAGCAGAGGACAAGTGTAATAGGCAAATATTGTTCATTGAGAGGCTCTCACCGTGTCAACATTAACTGCCAACTAAAGCTTAAGAGGTAAAATACTTCCTTTAGCAAAACAGACACTAAGTAGTCCTCCAATTACTATGGATGACTTTATCTTGGATGTAATTGGCAATATTCTCATCAAGTAGATAGATAGTTGACAGATAGATAGATAGATAGATAGATAGACAGATTGGATTACTGCAAGGCATGGTCAAACTGTGTTTAAACCTAATGCAGCATCATGATATGTTCTGAAATCAGTTTGCTTGGCTCTAAATCCCAATTCTTCTATCCATTTTGTTTAAACTTTCCAAGCAACACAAACACACTTGACCTCAATTATTTTATCTGTAAAAAAGGATGAAATTGTGTTTGCATTAATGGAATTATGTTGGAAATGAATAAAATTGTACGTGTATTCAGCCTGGTGTATGTACAGCGCTGAGATACCGTTCAGAAAGGCAACTCATAATAATAGTATGTAATTTGTACTAAAAGAAAAATAAAAGTATCTCATATCTTCTAACTTTAAAATTAATTGTGGCATAATTGTGAATGTGTTCTTACTATTCCATTTTTACAATGAAAATCCCTGTGATAAGTATATCTTTATTTGTATTAGAAATTTCCTGGAGAATTCCTCTTTGCCTATGGCATTTCTCTTATTTTTTAAATATTTAGTCTTTATTAATTTAATATATATGAATATAGTGTTTGTTTGGAGGAAATACTGGGGTTGGGTTTCCTGGGAAGCAGATCCTGAAATGCAGTAAGGAATGCAAAAGTTATTTATAATTTTTGAGGAATAAAATGAGATGAAAGAAGGCAGGATTGGGCAGGGATAGCCTTCAGTCTCTCTCAGGCCAGAGGGAAGCTCCGAGTAAGATTTATTCATTAGGAACTTGGTGGAAGTAGCTGGGCCCTTGTATTTGCTATGCTCTTTTATTATCCAGAGCCATTCTGTGATAGCTATAACCTTGACCTCCGTTACCTTGCTTAGTTATTTCCCAGAGCACTTCAAGAAAGGTGTGCCCTTGGCTTGAAAGCAGGGAATTGTGAAGGAATTAATAGCTGGAGGCCTTTGGCTCATGGAATTCATCATAGCCAGGCAGCAGTGAGTTCCTATTTGGCAGGCCATTTGAACTACAGCTGTGTCTGCCATAGGAAGATTTCAGGAGATAATAGTAGCAGTAATGATTGATGTCCTTTCCCACGATCTCTTGGCCTCACCTGTCTCTACCCGTAGCCATCTCCTCAATGAAGAATTCCAGCCTCTTCTAGTGACCCAGCTCTTAACACCAGCAGTTCCTTCAGCCTCCCCTAGAATGAAGACCAGGTCACATTCTGTCTCTATTTTACCCAGCATGTGTGAGTTAGCAGTTCTGACTCCAGCCAACCAGACTCGTGGAGACTCTGGCCCCTCATAACTCTGAACTTAGAAGAGATTCTGTGACACAGGATTTGAACACAATCTGCTGGAAGAGTTAAATGTACAGAAGAGTTAAATCTCACAGGCTGAACTGTGATCAGTGAGAAAGTCAAGATAGGAAAAGTCAAAGCTAACTTTCCTCCTTCCTCCCCTCAGCTCTGTGTCCCTAGATGACATAGCTCCACATAGCCTAATTGGATGATCTCCCACAACATAAATCTGTCACACTATGTCCACTCAAAAATGTGCTGCCATCCAGGCATGGTGGCATATGCCTACAATCCCAGCTATGTGGCAGGCTGAGGTAGGATTGTTTTTTGCGTCCTTTTTTCAAAAAAAAAAATCAAACAAAACAAAATAAAAATATTTACCTTTCCTCTATGCCTACCCCATTTCCTTTGGTTCTTCCTCTTGCTGCCCTGGAAATACAGTTCCAAACAATAGTCTTGTAGCACATCCTTTGAATGCATTTGAGTTAACTTTGAGTTCATTTCCCTAGAATCTGGGTTAAGAAAACACCTAACAATTTCTATTGTTACATGCCTTAAGTTCTACAAAGTGCATTCTCTCTCTCTCTCTCTCTCTCTCTCTCTCTCTTTCTCTCTCTCTCTCTCTGTTTCTCTCTCTCTCCTCTCTCCTCTCTCTCTCTCCCTTCTGGATTTTCAAAACAACCTAATGACATAAACATTCTTAGCATCATCATTTCTGTTTTATAGTTGACAGTTGAGAGACTGCGGCACAGACATGCTAAGCATCTTTCACAAAGTTCTATAGTTAGTGATTGATAGATCTAGGATTTGAACAGTCTGACTCCAAAGACGAGGGCCTACTCTGTTTCTGAGTATGATTCTCAGTCTGCCTCTAAGTTAAATACACACATGTGATGTAATTCCACTGGCAAAATGCTGCCACATATTATCCAGGAAAAGTACTACTGGGCCAGAATTCATATGATAAATGTTTATCTAATTAGCAAATATAAACCAAATAAACGATCAACCAAAGGTAAGACCTTTGGAAAAATGAGAAGGTTTAGATTCTCTCTGACTTCCTAAATTTATTTTAGCCATTAAATTTTGAATAAGTCACATTGCCATTCTACGCCTGTTTCCACAGGTGCCATATTGATTTATAATAATTCTATGCCTCACATGACATTTTTATTTTAAAGAGAAAAAAAAAAAACGAATAAAACAGTGTTTCAAAACAAGTTAGTAGAGAGTTACAATAATTAATACATTGCTTATTATTGTCTTTGTAGTAGTTATTCAGAATAAAAGATATAGGTATAATATCTTATCCAAACAATATTACCACAAACCTTGCTTTTCAATGAACTAAGAGAAATTAACTGTATAACTATTTTAACTATCTTGTGTGTAATATATTTTTTCTTTTTTCCTTTCTTCATTTCCCCTTTCTCCCATCACAGTTTGTCTTTTCTTTTGAACAGTTTCTCCCCAATTCACAATATCAAGTGTACATTTTGGATTTTGTTTACTCATTCAGTTTCTCATACTAGTGAGACAATATGTTATTTACATATGTGGGTCTGATTTATTTCACTTATGAGTGTGCTCTTGAGTTGCATCAGTTACCTATAAAAGTCTCCAATTTACCCTTCTTTATGGCTGAGAGTACTTGATTATATAAACAACCACATTTTTTTTTAAATTCATTCCTCAGTTGATGGGTATTTGGATTGTTTCCAAGATTCAGTTATTCTAAATTGTGCTTCTATAAAAATGGGTGCATCACATGACTTTTACTTTTTTTCTTTTCTTTTCTTTTTAAATTTATCTTAAGAATAAAAGAAGGAAAACATATTAACAAACAGACATCCATTTATAAAACAGCATAAGAACAATACACAAAACAGAGTTATAGACAAAGTGGTAGGAAATTAAAAATGGTTGTTATATTACATATTGATACCTTCAAAGTGGTTTTTCAGGAAAATAAATAGAGACATGCAGGAGTGATCAAATAATTAGTCATTAACTGTTCCTTTCAGTTAAGTGATAGAAGTCAGGAGTACAACTATGTTAGCTATCCTGTATATATATACGTACATAATTTCCCCTTCATTCTTGTCTCTTTTCCCTCACCCCAGTTGCTCTTTACTTTTGAGCAATTTTGCTCTTTGTTTCCCAGTGTCTATCATACTTCCTAATTTATATTCACTCTTTCAGGTTCTTACACTAGTGAGACAATACATTGCTTTCACATGGAGTTCTGGTTTATTTCACTTATGAGTATGGTCTCTAGTTGTGCCCATTTACCTATAAAAGCCTCTCGAGTTTATCTTTCTTTATAGCTGAGTAATATTTCATTATATAAAAGTAGCACAATTTTT
>NW_004955472.1:12479765-12508624 GCF_000276665.1 Chinchilla lanigera | reverse complement strand
CTTGCCATCTGTTGAGATGATCATGTGGTATTTGTCTTTAGCTCTATTGATATAGTGTATAAAATTAATTGATTTGCAAATACTGAACCATCACTGCATTCCTGGAATGAGTCTAACTTGGTCGTGGTGTATGATATTCTGATGATGTTGTGGAGTAGAGCACTCTGTAAACATCTACTAAGTCGATTTGTTCACAGACTTGGTTCAGATCTGTTATTTCTTTGCTGATTTTTTTGTCCAGTTGACCTATCTCTTTGTGTCAATGGGGTGTTTAGGACCCTATTACAATAATGTTATTAGTTATTTGGTTTTTCAAGTCTATTAAGATTTGTGTTATGTAGTTTGGTGTTTCCATATTTGGTACATACATGTTTATGATTGTTATCTCTTCCTCTTTCAGTTTTCCCATAATGAGTATGTAGTGACATTCTTTATCTCTATTGAATGTTCTCAGTTTAAAGTTTACATTTTCTGCAAACAGAATAGCTACCCCTTCTTTTTTCTGTGTTCCTATTACATGGAGAATTGTTTTCCATCCTTTGAGTTTCAGTTTATTGATTTCCTTTTAAGTAAATTGTGTTTCCTATATTTAGCATATTATTGGATTTTGTTTATTGATCCATTCGGCCAGTTTGTTTCTTTTGACTGGTGAATTGAGGCCATTTATTTTAATGGTTATAACTGATATGTGTTGGCTTATCTTTTTCATGTTATTTACTTGCTGTTGGTTTCCTACTTTTTTGTCTGTTTAATTCTTGCTGTGTTTGAGGGTTCTTTTCTATTGTTGTTCTTGATATTGTGGTTATTTTTATCTCTGTCTAGAATATCTTTTAATACTCATTGTAAGGTTGGTTTGGCACTCATGAACTTCTTCAGTCATTTCTTGTCATGAAAATCTTATTTCTTCATTAAATTTGAAGGTTAATTTTGCAGGATACATCAGTCTTGGTTGGAAGCTGTTTTGTCTCAGGACCTGTAATACTTCACTCCAAGCTCTTCTCAACTGGATAGTTTGTGTTGAGAAATCTGCTGTGTTCCTAGTGGGCTTTCCTCTATAGGAGATCTGTTTCTTTTCTCTAATGGCTTTTAATGTTCTGTACTTTTCCTGGATAACTTGATTATTATGTCTGGGTGTTGTTGTTCTTTGGTTATGACTAGTTGAAGTTCTATATGCCTCACTTACTGTACATCAGATTCTTTTTTCCATGCATGGGAAATTTTCTGCCATTACTTCTGCAAATAATCTTGTTTTGTCATTTGTATTGCCTCCTGCTGTTTTATTAACACCCATTAGTCTTACATTATTTCTCTTTGCCTCGTCTTGTAGCTGTTGAATTTATTTTTCATGTTTCTTTGTTTATTTTATTTTATTTTATTTTCCTACCAGGAATTGAACTCAGGACCTTGCACTTGCCAAGCAGGCACTTATGCCACTGAGCTATATCCCTAGCCCCCTTGTTAATTTTAAGTGGTCTTTCCTTTAATGATTGTTAGCTGCCATGCTGTCCTTAAGATCTCAAATTCCATCTTTGGCTTCATTCAAGTGGTTTTGCCAGCTTTCAGTGGAAGTTTTCATATCCTGGATATCTCTTTGCATCTGTTTCCTGCATTCTAGTTCTTTCTTATATTATTCATTTAATGTTTCCATCAATTTCCTACACTCATCTATTTTTTTAAATATGTCTTCATTAGATGTGCTGAGCAATTCTTTTATTATTGTTGTTATTCCATTTTTTACCTGAGAGACTATTTCTGGTCTGGTTTCTTCTATGGCCTGCTGGAGTTGTCTCTTCACTTCCATTGCACTCATTTCAGGAATTTCAGGTGTATGATTACCAAGTTCTCCTATGTCAATATCTCCTGGACTTGTTCTGAGTGGGGTGGAGTTCTGAGATTGCATTTTGGTCCTTCATCTTGTCATTTTTGATGCTGGAGACAGAGCACCCAGTCTCACTCTTTCCTGGCAACTCACCAAAGATTGCCAGCATCCCTAGTTTTCCTGGTGGTCAGACTTGCCCCTCAGTGGCCCCAGACTTGGGTTCCTCAGTCCGAGGTCACCAGGCAGCTGGTGGAGTGTACCTATATCCATGATGTCAGCAGATACCAGACCACCTGATCCAGTGCATCTCAGGGCATGCACAGGACCCAGATGTGGGCTACATTGGAAGCATGATCAGAAACCTCCTGGTCCTGTGTCCCCAGGCAGCTAATTGAGCACACAAAGCCCAGTCATGAACTACGGTGTCAGCAGTTAGTGGACTGCCTGATCCAGTATCCCCAGGCCACTCAGGGTACATGCAGGGTGGGTCTAGATGTGAACCACAGTGTTAGCAGTTCGTGGACCATCTGGGCCAGTGTCTCCAAGTAGCTCAAGGTGCATGGAGGGCTCAGATGCAGACTGTAATGCAGGATCATGGGCTGCCTGCTCTACTGCCCTCGGGATGTTGATGTGGTGTACCTGGCTCTCTCAGTGTTCAGCCAGGATTGCAATGTCAGCAGATCATGGACCACCTGATCCAGTGTCCCCAGGCAGATCAGCGTTCACACAGGACCCAGACATGGGCTACACTGGCAGTGGGATCATGGACTGCGTGGTCCTGTTTCTCAAGGTAGTTTGTGGAGGTTTCAGTCCATACTCAGCTGGCTCCAAGGCAGAATGACACATGGCAACCATTCAGGGTGGCAGAAAACAGCAAAAGCTACAAGAGGAAAAAGGGAGGTGTGGCAGAAAGCCTCACATGACTTGTAAGTGCTGAATCAGTCATATCTAGGGAAGCACTTCTTCTTTTAAAAAATGTAATTGATGCATAATAATTGTGTACATTTATGGGGTACAATGTAATGTATCAATACATGTATAGATTTGTAATGGCCAGATAAGAGCAATTGGGATATCTATCAACTCAGACATTTATAGTTTCTTTATGTTGGGGACATTCAAAATCCTCTCTGCTAGCCATTTTGAAATAGTTAATAAGTTATTCTGAATTATAGTTATCCTACTAGGCTACAGAACACTGAAGTTATTCCTGCTATCCAACTGCACCCTTGTTATCCATTAACTGTCCTTTCTCTATTTTTCCCTTCCTTACACCCTCTCATTCTCTAGTAACAACTTTTCTAGTCTAGTCTTCTATGAGTTTAAATTTTAAATTTTCACATGTAAGTGAACACATATGGCCTCTGTCTTTCTGGTTCTGGCTGATTTCATTAAACATAATGTTTTAGGAAAGCATTAATAAATGCTAAGTTTTTATTACTATCTAATCATAGTAACTTTAACACAAGGCTTACTAATTTTTAATTTTCTTAAAATTTATATCAATTTTTCATATCTCAGGAAAGGCCATAAGGAGACTTTTGAAGACACTAAACTGCAGTATTATATGATATATTAAAACAGTTATAGTTTTATAAAACTATAAATAGTTTTCATATGATATATTAAAATAGTCAGTAAAATAAAGCAAAAGGAAAACAGAAGTTGCAAAGCAAATAGAGCTGGGGATACGATCTATGGATGGCAGAAATGCTTCCTTTGCAAGTGGAGAACCACACATTTTGTTTTACTGTTTCTGGAAGTCAATAAGATGAAGGAGGGGCTGGGGATTTAGCTCAGCGGCAAAAGCGCCTGCCTGGCATGCGGAAGGTCATGAGTTTGGTTCCCAGTACCGGAGAAAAACCAAAAAAAAAAAAAAATAATAATAATAATAAGATGAAGGAAACGCCATCAGCTACTGGATTCTTAGTGTCTATAATATAAAAATCAATGAGTTGCTGAAGTGACACTGAAACTAATAGTAGGGAGAGGTTGCTGCATTTGTCAGCACAGAGAAATCTTTATAAGGGTTATGAAAAAGATGCTCAATAATATTCTAGCAATACATGTTTTCCTCTTCAGTATAGACATGACAACACACCAGAGTATAATTATATAAAATAATTTTTGAAAGAGCTCACTGGAGAGCTTTCTGTTATATTCTGGCCTGAACTTGTGTTACTGTTATGGTTAATACATTGTGTCAAGTTGAGGAGTCTAGAAGCTTAAGTAAATAACTCACCAGTTCTACATCCTTCAGGAAAAGGACATGTCCTTCCTGTTCTGGGATGTTGTTCATTGTGTCAGCTTAAGAATTTTAGAAGATTAACTGTGTGACTTAGTAGGGACCAGGGTCCTTAATTTGTATTCATCCTTAGCCTGTGCAAGAGGAGGGCGCAGAGATGGTGTGGGTGTGGGCAGATAGCTGATATACAATATAAGGAGGGAAAAGAGGCTTACTTTCCTCCCCTTTTGCTTTTGCTGCTTTTGCTGGGTTGTGCCACCTTGAAGTGTGCTCCTGTGTCATGCCACCCTGCCTTGGAGCCAGCTGATTATGGACTGAAACCTCCGCAAACCATGAGGTAAATAAATCTTTCCTTTGTTAATTTTGGGCGTTGGGTATATTGTGTCAGCAATAAGAGAAAAGTAACCAAGACAGTTAGCTTTCAGAATCTCTAGATAAACAAAACAGAGCCTAATGCTAACAATATCAATAGCAGAAATATTAATAGCTAATCTATTATTTTATTCAATAGACAGTTAGTTAAAAATTTCTCCATCAGGTAATGAAGATATAGTAAAGAACAGGCACATAAAAATCTCTGCTCTCTCAGAGCTTCATTCTAATGAGAGAGGACAGACAATAGCAAATATATAGGTTAAATATGCAGTATGTCTGGCAGTGATAAATGTTATGGGGAAAAATACAACAGGAAAGTGGGGTAGGAGGGTAATATAAGAGTCAAAAGATATTAAAGTAGCAATGGGGAATCTCATACAATAAATACCCCAGACTGTATGTATAAACATGTATCCTTTTCAGGCTAATATTAAGAGCCATTAATGTTTGATTTTTTCTGCAAGTGGCTGTCAATCTGTAGCTTTATCTAAACTATACAGAGCTGGGTATTCATATATATTGTCAAAGCAAAAAACATACTGGACAAAGTTGAACAGACAAGGGACATTTATTCCTGGCTACTAAAATACCGGAGCAAGGCAAGAACTTGGCCTGAATTCAACTCTACAGAAACATAGTGTGGAAGAGATTTTAGGGGTCAGGGATGAGCAAATTGAAGAATGCCAGAGGTTCTTTGGGTTTGGGACAGGTTGATCAACGGAATGGATGTGTGAAGCACATTGAATTTGCAAATACCTTTCTTTGTGATTAAACCATCTGGTTTTGCTAATTAGTGCCCATCAAAGTTTGGCTCCTACTTTCCTGAGAAACTATTAGACCAGACTCAGCACTAAACTCCTGGAAGATCACATTTCTAAGAGTCAGCCCCAGGTCCTGGTGAAAGACAACCCTGAGTTGTAAAACTGGCAAGAACAACTTTAAAAGATTTACATCTCATAGGGCAAAATGAAAGACTTTACAAGCTATCTTATGTAAGTGCTCTAAGACAAAGAAGTGGAGGCACCCAGAGTGAGACAGAAGGCTGCCAAATTTAGTCAGTCTGAAATATTAGTTCATGTGCATCCAACATTTGCTCATAATTTATCATCAAAATCTAGGCTATGCTATCAATGTTCACATAGCTTCTTTCTTAGCTCATCTTTATCTGAAAGAATCTGCACAATATGTGTTGTATAATTGCATGGAAATTGCATAGCCGGGCATAGTGGCACACGCCTGTAATCCCAGCACTTGGGAGGTTGAGGCAAGAGGATCATTGCGAGTTCAAGACCAGCTTGGGCTACAAGATGAGCCTAAGGCCAGCCTGAACAGCATAGAGAGACCCTGTTTCAAAAAGCCTGAAAAAAAAAAAAAGAGAAAGAAATTTGCATCATATCACAAACAGTGATATTCCTTCAAAGGAGAACAGAACATAACAGTTTCCCCTAGTTTTAAAGTTAAGGAAAATGTGAGCAGAGCAGACAGAATAAGAGACAGCAACAGGTGATGTCCAAGAGAAGCAAGTAGATCTAATCAAATAAGGAAAGAAGTCATTCTGGAGGGGTGCATATCAAAGTGTGGGAGATCTTCTATTAAAATACTTAATAAAGACTATAAATGAAATTATTCCATGACCAAGACTTTTTTGCTACTATGAACAAAAGCAAGCATACAAAAAATAATAATAATAATTACCATCTTAGTAAAGGGCAGGTAGGGACAGCAAAAATCATACAGATTAGAATAAATGAGGTTGAAAATAAAAGAAAACCAAACCAGACAGAGTTTGATAACACCTGGTTAACTGTTGGGAAAAAGGTAAAATTTTTGGCAAGAATCTACAAATACTTAAATCTTATAATTAATTATATGTAAGTTAAAATACTATGAACTTTATTATAGTTTTCATTCTGAAGTATAATTTTAATAATCTTAAGTAACCTTTTGATTTCTTCATAAGACTTTCCTGGGCATCAAAAATGGGAGGTCAGGTAGGGGAACTCCATCTCAACACTGCAGATAAGATTCCAGTACCCACTAAGGTAGATAATATAATTAGAGCCATTTGAAAAAGCTTATTGCTACCTGGAGCAGCTCCCAGAACACAATGTGGGAACAGCAGTAAACCATTTCCCCTGTACTTCAAGTAATGCATTAAGGTTTTTTCTCACAAGAAATCTATGAGTATTGTTTAAGGATCCTTGGCAGTGCTCTTAGTAAACTGAATTTATAGACTCTGCCTCTGGAGATTTGCCAGTATTTTATCAAAATAAATCAAAATTAAACCTGAAGGATTTAACTAAATCATACAGAATGATTCATTTAAGTCTGGAGCTCACCTCCTCCTGCCTAAACTTTGCAAGAAAGAAAACTTACCAGAGACCCCAGAAGTCAGGGAGTAGATGTTATTTATATTATCACCATTTAGCACTTTGGAAAACTTCAACCACAGATTGTCTTTCTTTCCTTCCATTTTCATTTTATTTTACTTCAACCGAGGTTCATCACGTGACTGAGATGATTAGGTCCTTTAAATAGGGAAAGTGGTGGTGTAGGCATATGTTCCATCTTTTTTATCTGGATTAATTGATCATTTCAGAAGGGGCAGCAGGTATATTGAGAAATACATCAGGTAGGCATAAGTAATCTCCATTCTGTTGACATTTTGGTAGAGTTATCAAATAGAAGGCAATGATCTTTTTCATTAAGGAAAAGAATCAGTTGAAAGTGGCACCAGAATCATTTAAAGGCAGGCCTATTTACAGCTCATTTATAATTTTTGTAGTTCTGCCAATATGTTATATTCCTGATAGTCCCATGCATCATTGGCAGCTGATCAACTGCAGCAGACAACCTTTCTACATGCCTATGTGTGGGAAAGGGGCAATTGTTTGAATTCAGGGATGTATGGCACCATTCATTCAGTGAAAATACAACAGTGGTTCTAAAAGGTGGACAATATGATCTTTCAAATGACAAAAATGAGTATAAAGTGCCCCTACCCCAGGTTTTATTATGCTCTCATTTTCTTTTGCTTCTAAAAATATGGATAATGTACACACTTTAACACAACTATATATTTAATCCCATTTTTTAAAAAACACAAATATTGTACTTGAAAGATTATCAAGCAGACAGCACTGCTCCTAAATTCCACAGGGAAAAATCAAACCACAGAGTTGATAATAAGACCCAGGAGGACTCGGGGCTCATAAATGAAACACATTGTTTCCTTTAGTTTGAGTTTCTCCTTTCAAGAGGAAAACTCTAAGATACACAAAAAGAGTTTTTTATGGCGTGTGGCTCTTATATTGTTAATGGCTTTTGACAGTGTGTTATAGCTTCTTTAATCCAATTGAATTTGATTATTCATGTTAGTAACAAGATAAGCCAGTTGACAGAAGGAATTTTTTTCAGCCATTGGTTCATATTAATGTCTGAAAATTCAGTTGTCTAGAAGAGAAGATATGGGTAGGAGAGAAGCTGGACAGATATAACTCTAATCCAGGATACTCCTGACATTTGAATTGGACTATGGAGCAGCTATTGATTATAAATAAAGATGACTAATGTTAACTACTTAAAAAAAAAGCAAGAGAACAGATTTTAGTAAAGTACGCAGTACTTACCAGAACTTAGTCTCAAATGTATCACCAAACAAGTCCAGTACTCTTCCTACACATACACCTTATGCAGCAATTGTGAGTCCCTGTTTCTGTCCCATAACTTTGCACATTGCATTCCTTCAAGTTTGAGTATAACTGGAAACACTTGTAGGTCCCTTCCCCACTGCCACCCTCTCAGAGATTCTGTTAAATTTACCCTTGATTCTATGAACAACCACTGCTTCAGTTACTACTCTTGCTCACACATGATGCTCAATGAATTTTTGCTTGAAGTGCAAGAGAGTGAGTGAATGAAAAAATGACCAAATAAGGGGATTGTGCCTGGGGTACACCATGAGCATTTGTCAGAATGCAGAGATGAGTCAGATCACACTTGCTTTAGGCAGTCATCTGAACATCTCTTACCTGTCAACAGGCCACAAGTCACATGCAGCTATTAAACACCGGAAATACAGGTACATCAAACTGAAATGTGCTGTAAATATAAACTTCACACTGGCTTTAGAAGATAATACACAAATGCAAAATATCTCAAATTTTATGGTGATTACAGGTAATAATATTTGGATATATGAGGCCTGAATTCAGGGTCCTGAATGATTTGAGTTTAACTTTGGCCTATCAAAAGAAAGTCTCAGCACAGAAAAAAGAAAGAAATTAAACATACAATTTATCCCTTAGAAATGTGTTAAAACTGAGGTGAAAAACAATAACATCAACAATAATTGCTCAGCAATTTCTAACTATCTACTATTTCACAGGTATCTGGTTTGAGCCATACTCCTTCCTGTGGCTCCAATCACATACTACCAAGTGTTAGTTGTGTTCAACTTTCACCCCAACTCCAAGTCTGGGACAGCTTCACCTGCTGTCTCTCCCTACTCCCTATTCCCCAATATCTTGGAGAAGCACCCATCCTTTGGGTTGTCAATGCACAGTTCATTAACTGGCTATTAGCTCTTTAAAAAAAGAGACTGCCACAGTCAAAGTTTCTGCATTGTAGACTAAGATAAGTGAATTAAGTGATGAATGAATTTATCCATAAATTTCCAGCAAAAAACTTGCCCTAGAGAAATCATACTTCAGAAAGGACATTCTTAAGTAAAGAAATACATGAAAGCCCAACTTGGAATTAAATTTGATGACTAAAGTCTACTTAATCCCTGCAATGTCAAATTTAAAAATGGGCCCAGCTCCTCCCCTCTTCCCCCATTGAACCTGAGCTGCACCTTGGACAGCTTCGGGAACTTCAGTGAGCTGCTGCTGCCCCCACACAGGAACTTGGGACCAGGCAGAAACCAGGACAGCTTTAGGGGTCTGGGGTCCACTCCTCACCCCCACCCTCCTTCCCCTTCTCCTGTCAGAGCTGAGCTGCACTTCGGACAGCTTCTGGAACTCTGATGAGCTGGCCCCACCTCTGCACCATCAGCTTGGGAGCCAAGGGGAGACACAGACAACCTCAAAGACCTTGGGTGCTCCTCCTTGCCCCCATCCTGCAACCCCAGGGGAGCTAAACTGAAACTCAGACAGCTTCAGGGGCCTCAGTGAATGCACGCTTACCCCCCACTGGTGTGGAAACTGGGCAGGTTAGTGGCAGTGTATGGAGACATGGTGACAATGACCCACCCACTACTACACCCCCGTGGAAACAGGGCTGAAACCTGGACAGCTTTGGGAACCCCTCAGTGGGAGCCAAGCTGAGCCAGACAGCTGTGGGAGCATTGGGGATCACACCCTGCCTGCACACACACACACACCATTTAGGGAGTCACACCAAGCACCGGGGACATCTGGGTCCTTGCCCCGCTACTATGACATCATCCTGGGAGTGAGGCTGAGCTCCAAGGATATTCTGTATCTCTGAAAATGACAAAATGAAGGAGCAAAATGCAATCTCAGACCTCTACACCCCCCCAGAACAAGTCCAGGAGATATTGACACAGACAAGCTCACAAGTCATACACCTGAAATTTCTGAAATGATAGCAGCTGAAGTAAAGAAACAGCTCCATCGGGCCATAGAAGAAATCCGATCAGAAATAATCTCTCAGGTAGAAAAAGAAATGACAACAATAGTGAAAGAATTGCTTAGCACATCAAAGACATTGAAAAAAATAGAGGAGCATAGTAAGTTAATGGAAACCTTGAATGAACACTATAGGAAAGAACTAGAATGCATAAAACAGATTCAAACAGATATCCAGGAAATTAAAACTTACATCAAAAGCTGGAAAAACCACTTGAACAAAGCTGAAGATAGACTTTCAGACCTTGAAGACAGCATTGCTGTGAATGACCGTGAAAGGAATGATCTCTTAAAAATAACAAGAAACCAAGAAACAATAATTCAACAGCTGCAAGACAAAAAGAAAAACAATGTAAGACTAATAGATATCAATGAAACAGAAGGTGTCAGCACAAATGACATAAAAAGACTATCTGCCAAAGTGATAGTAGAAAATTTGCCAAGCGTGGAAAAAGAATTGGACATCTGGGTAAGTAAAGCATATAGAACTCCAACTAGCCATAACCAAAATAAATCTAAACCCAGACATACAGTGATCAAGATCCCAGAAATTCAACAAAAGAGCAGAATATTAAAAGCTGTTAGAGAAAAGAAACAGATCACCTATAAAGGAGAGCCCATGAGAATTATGGCAGATTTCTCAACACAAACCATCAAGTCATGAAGAGCTTGGAGTAAAATATTTCAGGTCCTGAAAGAAAACAATTTCCAACATAGACTGATGTACGCTTCAAAACAATCCTTCAAAATTAATGGAGAAATAAAATATTTCCACAATAAGGATCAACTGAGAACTTCATGAGCACCAAACCAATCCTACAAAGAGTTCTAAAAGATAGTCTAGAAAGAGACAAAAAAAGAACACAACTCTAAGAACAATAACAGAAAGGAAACACCAAGCAGAGCAAGCAATTGAACAGAGGGAAACAAGAGGAAACAAACAGTAGGAAAATAACATGACAGAGTGAATTCCTACCTCAGGAAAACAGAATGAACACAAACAATCTTATGCTGCACCTCAAGCTTCTAGAGAAAGAAGAACAAATCAAACCTGAATCCCAGAGAAGGCAGGAAATTATAAAGCTCAGGGCAGAAATTCATGCAATGGAAACAAACAAACAAACAAAAAAATAGAAAGAATTAATGAATCAAAGAGTTGGTTCATTGAAAAACTAAATAAAATTGATAAACCTTAGCCAACCTTATTTTAAAAAGGAAAGAAAAAAACTGAAATACAGGCAATAAGGAGTGAAAGAGATGAAATCACTACAGATCCTGTAGAAATTCAAAAGATCATCAGTACCTACTATTGAAAATCTTTATCTCACAGCATGGAACACAAAGAGGGAATGGACAGATTTCAAGATACATATGAACTACCAAAGCTGAATGAAGAAGATGTAAAAATCCTTAATAACACTATGTCAGCAAGCAAAATTGAAAATGTAATAAAAATCTTGCCAATGAAGAAAAGCCCACATCCTGATGGATTTACAGCTGAATTCTACACGAAATTTAGAGATTTAACACCAATACTTTTCAAACTCCTTAAGGAAATTGAAAAGGAAGGAATTCTCACCAACTCATTCCTGGAGGCAAGTATTATCCTGACACCAAAACCAGAGAAAGACTCAACCAAAAAAGAGAACTATAGGCCAATCTCCCTAATGAATATAGATGCAAAATTTCTCAATAAAATACTAGCAAACAGAATGCAACAAATCATCAAGAAAATTACATACCATGATCAAGTGGGATTCATCCCAGGAATGCAGGGGTGGTTCAATATATGCAAACCAATTAATGTAATACACCATATCAATAAGCCAAAGACAAAAATCACAAGATCATTTCAATTGATGTCAAAAAAGCTTTTTGATAAAGTCCAACATTTATTCATAATAAAAACCCTACAGAAAATTGACATAGATGGACTTTACCTCAATCTGATAAAAGCCATCTATGAGAAACCAACAGCTAACATCATTTTAAATGGTCAAAAATGGAAAGTTTTCCCTTTAAAGTCAGGAACAAGACAAGGATGTCCCCTGTCACCACTCCTATTCAATATACTTCTGGAAATATTAGCCAGAGCAATTAGAGAAGAGAGAGAAATAAAAGGAATAAGGATAGGAAAAGAAGAAGTGAAAGTATCATTATTTGCAGATGACATAATACTCTATATAGAAAACCCAACTCCTCCAAGAGGCTTATAGATTTAATAACTAAATTCAGTACCATAGCTGGATACAAAGTCAACACTCAAAAATCAATAGCATTCCTATACAGGAACAACAAGCAGACTGAGATAGAAATTAGTGAAACCACACCCTTCAAAATAGCATCTAAAAATATAAAATACTTACAAATCAATCTAACAAAAGAGGTAAAAGATCAATACAGTGAAAATTACAGTCTCTGAAAAAAAGTTTGAAGAGGATTTCAGAAAATGGAAAGATACTCCTTGCTCATGCATAGAAAGAACCAACACTGTGAAAATGGCCATACTCCCAAAATTGTTGTAGAGATTAAATACAATATCAAATAATATACCATTATTATACCTCGCAGATCTAGAGGAAACATTTCTAAAATTCATCTGGAACCAGAAGAGGCCTAGAATAGCAAATGAAATCCTGGGAAATAAAGGAAAGATAGGAGGCATCACAATTCCTGACTTGAAATTATACAACAAAGCTACTGTGATGAAATCAGCATGGTACTGGAACAGAAACAGACCTGAAGATCAATGGAACAGATTAGAAAATACAGATACAGCTACAAACACACTCAATCACCTTATTTTTGATAGTTAGCCAAACATGTTCACTGGAAGAAAGATAGCCTCTTTAACAAATGGTGCTGGAAAAACTGGCTTTCCACATGCCAAAGACTAAAACTGGACCCATGTCTGTCACCATGCACTAAACTAAAGTCAAAATGGATCAAAGATCTAAATATCAAAACAGAAACACTAAATCTACTGGAAGAGAAACTATGTAAAACTCTCAGAGACATAGGGTTAGGAAGAGAGCTCATGAACAACAACCCAACTGCAGGGAAAATACTTCAAAGAATCAACAAGTGAGATCTCATCTTATTGAAAAGTTTCTGTACATCAAAAGAAATCACCAACGGAGTAAAAAGAAAACCCGTGAATTGGGAAAAAAAATTTATCCAACTGCCCCTCAGACAAAGGACTCCTATCTAGAACATATAAAGAATTTATAAAATCAGGCCCCTAAAATTCAAAGATTCAATCCAAAAATGGGCATCTGAGATGAATATGCATTTCTCAGATGAAGAAATACTATTGGTGAATAAATATATGAAAAAAATGTTCAACGTCATTAGTCATTCAAGAAATACAAATTAAAACAACACTGAGATTTCATCCCACCCCACAAAGAATGGCTATCATTAAGAAATCAACCAATGACAAATGCTGAAGAGGCTGTGGGGAAAAAGGAACACTACTCCACTGCTGGTGGGAGTGTCAATTGGTGACACTGTTGATTGGTGACACCACTGTGGAAATCAGTCTGGAGACTCCTCACAAAACTAGAATTGGAAGTCCCACTTAACCCAGCTATTCCTCTTCTGGGTATTTTTCCAGAAGAATTAAAAACGTAATACCACAGCAATATATGTGCACCCATGTTTATAGTGGTGCAATTTGTCATAGCTAAATCTTGGAAATAATACAATTGCCCCTCAAAGGAGGAATGGATAAAAATGATGTGGTATTTTTTACAATGGAGTATTGCTCAGCTATAGAAAAGATAAACTTGGGCTTTTATGGGTAAATGAATGCAACTAGAGACCATACTCATAAGTGAAATAAATCGGACCCACATGGGTAAACATTATATTGTCTCCCTGGTGTAAGAACATAAAAGAGTAAATAAAATCCAAAATGTTTAATAGATAATAAGAAAGGGAAAGAAATTGCTCAAAGGAAGGAACAACTGGGATGAGAGAAAGAAGAAAAAGAATGCACTAAAGCATTTCCATATATATATGGATCAGTGGCATAACTGTACTGTTGGTGTCTGATGGTTTGTTGAGGGAAACAGTTAATGATTAAAAGTTTTTTTAATATTTTGACCAACTTTGAATGCTTGTATCTGGTAATCTGAGCAACTTATGTAACAACAATTTGCAGTATAACATCAATTCGTGAATTCCTACAATCCTGTTAGTGAAACTATGTATTGTCTCTAAAGTTCTTTTAAATTATTATTTTCTTATTCCCTTTAATGATTTGATCAATCTTCTATTCTTACATCTGGTAATCTAAGCAACTTCATTGAAGATAACAATATGTAATATAACAACCACTATTAATCACTATCATTTGGTTTGAAATCCTGTATCATTTTTAAAGTTCTTGCTTTGTGTTTTGTTTGCATTTTGCTATTGTTCCTTTTTTCTGTACTATTTTCTTTAAAATAAAAAAATGGGCCCAGACCTAGTTGGTTTTCACTATTATCACAGAAACGTGTTGGAGTCAGTTTCACTGTCAAAATTTCTTATTCCTGTATTAATCTGAGGAAACTGTGCATGACTTAGCACTGTACAACTAAGAGGGAGGAAGTTCTTTAAGTGCACACTCAGGCAGAAATTAGACTCAGACTCTTTCTAACAGACATTTGTTAGCCAAGAGTTGTGGTGTACACCTGTAATCCCAATACTCTTGAGGCTAAAGCAGGAGGACTGTTGCAAGTTCAAGGCCTACCTGGGCTACATAGTAAGTTCAGGGTCAGCCTGACCTACATAGTGAGACCCTGTCTTAAAAAACTGAAAACAAGCAAATATTTGCGACAGATATTCTTAACAAGCATTTTTTTTCACCTAGGATTCCTCAATCATGATTGCCACATTGTATCCTGCCCTACCAAACCACAGCATGCTTATATGTGTACAAGAATGATGCCCTAACTTGAGAATGGCTCCAAACTATAGTGTAAAGTGTGCTCCAAAGTTTCGTGTGTTGGAAATTTAATCCCCAAATTCATATGTTGATGGTATTAGAAGGGGGAGTCTTTAAGAGGTAATAAGGATTAAATCAGGTTATAAATGTAGAGTTCCCATAACGGCATTAATAGTTTTTGAGAAGAGGGAGAGAGGCCAAGCTAGCTCACTAGCTCCATCTCACTATGTGATGGCCTACACTATATTATAATGCAATAACACCTTTGCCGATGATGCCATGCCCTTGGACTTCCAGCCTCTAGAACTATGAGTTAACAAATCTCTATTATTTATAAATTGCTCCATCTGTGGTATTCAGTTACATAACAGAAAACAGACTAAGTAATTGAATTCAAGGGGAGAAGGTGAAATAAGATGAGTCTGAAAACCAAGAGTCAGAGTCAGACTGAGTAGAAAATTGCAAGTTGGGTAGTGTAAAGAAGAGAAGAGGCCATTGAAGAGTTTCTTGCTTTAGAAAAGATGTCACTGGCTACAATATGATCAATAGAATAGGAGTAAATTAGGGTGTAAGGAGACTATGTAAGAAGTGTGAGAGATAGTGATGGCTTGGATGGGACACTGGCAGAGAAACTGAAAGAAATGGATGGAGTTAGGAGATGTTTTTTAAAATCAAATAGATTGATTAAAGGAAAGGCAGAGAGAAAGAAAGAAATTAGTGAATCAGTGTAGCAAACCAGGATGATAGCTTGAAAGTTAGATTATTTAATGAGCTCAAAAATATGATTCCAGAAATTTAAGCACAGAGATATTTTCATCAAAGACTAAAAATACTTTAAGTGATTGATAATGCTTCTCATTCAAAAGTTCTGTAACTATCTACTGTACATTTGGTCTGAGAGACTAATTTTTCAAGTTATCTCTCCCTCTAAACTAAATCCACAGTACTATTTTATTAAAGTTAGTCACTCCTAACATTTAGGAAGATATGTAAACTAACACATTTAACACACTATAAACGATATATGTGTAAATGTTGAACTACTCAGCCTAATCTAAAAAAGAGCAGATTGGGAAATGTTTGAGTCCAAAGAGGTTTGAAATAAACAGAATTAAAATACATATTCTATATGCGTTGTGTATTTTTAGTAAGTATGAAAAATGAATATATTCTTTACAGAGAAACAATTTAAACAAACAAATAAAACTTACTGGATTCCCACATCTAACCTCCATTCTGAAGGGTGATTTAAAAACATGGAATATTATGTATTTATGGCATGGGGGAATTTACATGTGGTGTTTTAAAAATATACATTATGTGTCCTATGTTCACAGAAATTACTAATGAGGAAAAGATATGGAAAATCAGTTACATACCAAAGTTCCTACAAGAAAAATCTTATTTCATAATTTAATCATCTGTTGTAGACAACTAAAGGAAACACAGTATGGAAAATAAATGTTTCAATCCTGTCCTGTTCAGGTTTAACACACAATATTACTAGAGGGGAATATAATGAATGTGAAATGCTAGCGATTGATGTATCATTTTAAAATACTGAGATTTCTAGTCCTGTTTTATTTTTCTAAAATCAATCTAGATAAAGGGTTTGCATTCATCCTATCTTTGATTCCACCATATAAATGTACATGTGACAAAATAACAAATTCCTCAGTTTTTCTGCCCTAACTTTACTTTCCTCCCTTCCCCTGTCCCAGAGGTGGTTTGTTCTTGCACTGGGGAAAACGAAAACCTTGGAAATGTGATAGACCTTACTTTTTATATCTAGCCAGTCAGTCTTTGATTTTATTCTATTGTAATTCCTAAATACTGCTCAAACCCATCCTTCATTACCTAGAACCACCTCTAGCCCTAATGCTGGTCAGCTGAGTCGTTATAGCTGCAATATAGTCCTAACTGGACTTTTTGCATCTGCACTGAGGTATCACCTTTCTTTCAAATCCATCATCTACCCTTCCACCAGAGGATCAATATAAAACATAGGTCACACATTTTTATCCACCTTCTTACCATCTTTGCAGTGCTTCCTTGAGTACGTAGCTTTTGTTTTTCTTTGAAACATTTTAATGGAATTTTGAATGTTATGATTGCTAAGAATTCCAGCCAGGGAGGAACAGAATATCATATATAAGATAGATCCATCTTCGGAAAAAATTATAAGCTCTGCACAAAGTATTTTAATAACAACACTTTGAAAACATGCAGGAGTGACTAAAAGCAGGCAGATTGGAGGTGAATTAATCCTTGAAATTAGAGAATCATGGTGGGTTTATAATATTTTTTCTCCTGAAGACCTCTCTGGTTGCTGCAATTACTACAGCATAGACCTTAAAACAGAATATTCCTGTTTATTGGCCTGAGGGGAATTAGATCTAGGATTTCAGTCTGAGAAAGGAAAAATTCATAGGAGGGGAAGCCTTGGAAGTTGTGTATATTAATGACCCCTCGAATCCTTGGATGACTCCTGAACTCCATGTGAGTGAGGAGAGACACCAAAGAAGCCAAGGGGAAAGCAAAAGCTAAAAGAACCAGAAGGAGCTGGTCAGGTATGTTAATAGCTTCCATTGCATGGAAACAGTTTTGTGCTCAAGTTCAGCCAAATTAAAAAGGCTTTGTAAACACTGAATTTTCCACTGAAATTCCAGAAAAGTTACACCTAAAAAGTAACGACTAGATTCCAGGACTACAGGATTTGCACTTGAACTAAAGACAAAACTGAAACAGCCTTGTTTTAGAAAATTATAAAATAAGCTCTGGAAGTTACAAAGTATTTTCTTATCATTTAACCATCTGCTAGAACAACACTTAACAGGCCTATGGCCTGTTTCTATTTAACTTTCAAGATAATTTTTAAATTGTTAAAGAGCAGAAGAGAAGGTGGTTTTGACAAAGAAGGAAGAGGAGCAGAAACGACAATAATAATAGGTGCCTCATCAGACCCAAAGTAATTACCATCTATCTCTTTTTTCTTGCTTTTAGACACAAGCTTAATATCATATGGTTTCTCTTACATGAGAAACCCGTAGTAAAAACAAAGAACAGAATAAAAGATAGATATAGGAAGTAGGGAGATCAATAGTTCTAATTTGGTACCAGAGAAGTGGGGTCATTGCTGTGACTATATCTGACCATGTGGTTCAAGAGCCTTTGGGAATGGCTTGTGGGAAGAGATTGGAAAGGTTCAGAGATGTCACCTGAAAGAGTAGAGCTGAACCACCTTAGGCTGTTCTGTATGGGACATTCTGGTCAGAGCTCAGAAGATCAGAAAACTGGTAAAGACCAGGCTTGGGAGGTTTCTGCTGGGAAGAAGGACTGCATTGGTTGTCGGACTCCAGATGATGTGTGTTGACATAATGGCTTGACATAAAGTTTGTCTACATTTTGCTCATGTCCAAAGACTTTGCCTAAGACTGAGATTAAGGGCAGTAGAATAATTAACTTGGCAGAAGAAATTTCAAGGCAGTCTAATGTTGAGGTGGTGGCATAGGTATTTGCAGGGGCCTTTAGGCAGATTTATGTTGCAAATGAAGAGCACAGAGCCCAGCAGGATGGTTTTTTTTGTTTGTTTGTTTTTCTCCGGTACCGGGAACCGAACTCACGACCTTGCACTTGCCAGGCAGGTGCTTTGCCGCTGAGCTAAATCCCCAGCCCCTCCAGCAGGATGTTTTAGATGTTATGAGGTTGGCCAGAAAGGAAGCTCCAGTAAAGCTGTGGACTGCAAAGACAGAGCAGAGGAGACCAATTGCTGAGAAGGAACAGGAAATATAAAAGAGGGCCTGAGGGCATCACAAGAAGTAGTAAGTCTCCACCCTTTGCAGCCTCAAAACTGCAAAGGTGAAAGACTTTGCTTTGAGGAGAAAACTGTAGAGCACCATGTTCCAGAATGGGTGCAGCACAAAAAAATCGTTCCTCAGAATTGGATTCAAAGTGCCCAGTGACCCAGGCACTTGACCCCTATAGTCAAGAGTGAGGAAAGTCTCGCTACTGCTCCAGCTGCTCCATGGCATCATGCACGTGGTGCTGGTTTTAGGTGCATCAACATGTATAAGTTGTGAGGTTAAGAATACTTCCACCCTGATTTCAGAAGGCTTAGGATGTGCCCCTGAGAGGGCAGTGTGTGAAGCTGTGAGTGTGAAGTCAAAGGTGGAGACCCTAGAAGTTTGGAAAATCCACAAACATGGATTGTCTAAGGAAAACTGCAAGCAGAGGGCAAAACGGACCTAAGAGAAAAGCCATGGGAGCTACTACCACTGGAAGTGTCATAGGGGTGGAACCACACAAGCCCTTTGGAGTTCACAATTTGCCACAGATTGCCTCTGCTGGTGCACATAGAGTCACAGGACTCAATGTTTGCCCTGCTGGAGTTTGGACTTGCTTTGCCCCCAATCCTTTGTATCCCACTGTTTGTAACTTTTGGAATGAAAATGTTTATTTTGTGCCATTGAATGTTGGAAGCGTTTAAGTTTTCATTTGTATAGGGGCTTGCAGCTAAGAGTTTGCCTAACATCTTGGAGGAGGCTTGAGACTAGGACATTTTAGCAGTGCTGAAATGGTTAAGACTTTGGCAACTGTTGCAGACGGACTAAATGCCTTTTGCTTAAAAGGTTGTGAAAGAGTCTTTGGGGAATCAGGGGCAAAATATTATGGTTCTAATGTAATGTAATGTTGATAGACTTAATGCTGGTTCTTAAGAACTGTTTAACCTGTTTTAAGAAATGTGTCTGGTTGTCAAACTGACAAAGGATGGATTGTAATGGTTGATACATTGTATCAACTTAAGAAGTTTAGAAGTTTAATGAAGCAACTCAGCAGGGGGTCAGGGTCCTCAATTTGTAAACATCCTCATCCTGTGCAAGAGGAGGGCATAAAAATGGTGAATGTTACACCCACCCTGGGGGTGGGGTAGCCTACTTACACTATGCAGGAGGAAAATAGGCTTGCTGTCCACCCCTTTGCTGTTGTTGTTTTGTTGCTTCTGCCACCTTAACTGTTGCCCCTGTGCCATGCCACCCTGCCTGGGAGCCAGGTGATTACAGACTGAAACCTCCAGAAACTGTGAGCTAAATAAACCTTTCCTTCTTTAATTTTGTAGGTTGGATATTTTATCTCAGCAAATCACTAAAAAAGATTAGTAACTAAGACAATTATCATTTAATCATCTGCTAGAACAAAGCTTAACTGGAGAGTGAGGGTTAGCAAACTAGAGCCTGTGGCCTATGTCTATTTGACTTTCAAGATATTTTTTACACTGTTAAGGAGTAGAAAAGAAGGTGGTTTCAGCAAAGGAGGAAGAGGAGCAGAAATAACAATCATAATAGGTGCTTCATCAAGCTTAAAGATAGATAATTACCATCTATCTCTTTTTTCTTTCAGACACACAAGCTTAATATCTTATGGTTTCTCTTGTATGAAAAACCCATAGTAAAAATAAGGAACAAAATTAAAAAAAGGTATAGGAAGCAGGGAGATCAATAGTTCTCAAAAGGGAAGAGTGTCAAGAGACAGGGGAGAAGGAAGAATTAAGATGTGGTGTGCACATGCACCAACGCTACACAAGGACTGTAAACATTATGTACTACACATGTATAGCAGTAAACTAAAACTTTTTTAAAATGGAAAAAAAAATACAAGTAATATAAAGAAGCAGGTAAATATTTCTTAAAGTTAGGAGAAATAGGCTCACAATGCTTCTCCATAAAAGAAACTTAAGATACTAATGACAAATATTTTAAATATAGTTTCAGTTAGTAAGAGGGGAGAAATTCTTGGAAAGATTTGTGAACTTAACGCTGACAACAAAAATGAACACATGGAATTCCTAGAACTGAATATCTAATATGTGAATTTTAAAAATCAATGGATCAAATTACTAGTAAATTGAATACATTAGATAAAGGGATTAATGAATATGAAGGTTACTTAATAAAACTCATCCAAACAATCACAGAGAGAGAGAAAAATAAACAAAGCTTCAAAGTTCTATGGGGAAATATCAAGTAAGGTAATACATGCAACTAGAATATCAGCCGAAAAGGAAAATGGGTTACAACAAATGTGACCCATTTATCTACATCTTAACAAACATATTATCAGAACATTTCTCCAATTAGATTTAAAACTTTAATCCAAGTGTTCAGGAAGCTCAGTAAATTCCAAACAGGGATAAATACAAATGTATGTATAACTTTATGAGCATAAATTTGCAGATGAAGAACCTAAGACTCCCAGAGATTTGCACCTGAGAAGTTTGAGAATTTAATTGTAATTGGCTTGTAAAATGAAACCTGCAGTCTTTTTGTTTTTGTCTTCTTGAGACAGGCTTTCACTATGTAGTTCAGACTTGCCTTGAACTCACGTTGTAGACCGGGCTGGTCTCAAACTCACAGTAATCCTCCTGCCTCAGCCTCCCAAGTGCTAGGATTCTGGGCATGCAACACCACACCCAGCTAAAACCTCTTTCCACCACCTTGTCCTTAGATTCTTCAACATACCCAGAGAGTTTCAGAAGTATTTGCAAAATTAATGGCTATCTTATCTTTTTTGCATGGCTGTGACAGAATACTAGAGACTGGGTGATGTAGTCAGGGTCTATAATGGAATAAATTTAATACAGGACACATACTGTATAGGTATATGTATTTTATAACATTCACCCAAGGAGTCAAATGCAGAAGAGTGCAAGAGATTGGTCCACACACTAGAGACCCAAAGAATCCAGCTGAGGGCCTGGATCCCATGGCAATGTCCTGCATGAGTTCACCTGAAAACCTAGAGCCCATGGCAATGTCCTCTATGAGTCCAACTGGAGGCCTAGAATCTATGACAATGTCTCATGCAAATCTGTATCAAGTATTTGCACTAGGAAGGCCCAAATGTCAGTGGTGGAAGCTAGAAAGTCTATGCCAGCAGGATAAGTGATCTGTGCCAGCAGCCTGAGGGATCTGTACTGGAGCCAGGAAGGGATGCTCAAGGTAAGGACCAGAGTTCCACTGAAGGGAACTTTAACCATCCTCAGTGACAGTGAGGACCCGAGCTCCTCCAATGATGAGAACAGCTGAGTTCTTACCAGGAAACCCAGCATGACAAGATTTCCAGGAAAATCAACAGCATACCATCTTGCCCTCCAGTTCTCCTTTTATGCTGTTGACAACAATACTCAGGTGGATGTTCCACACCCAGCACCGCGCTGATTCAGTTCAACTGGGTGTTAGAAGTTGACCGTTAGTTAATCCATCACACTAAGTTTCAGAAAAAACCAATATGTTTCTCACAGTTTTCTCAATACTGAGAACTGTATTGTCAAGGTGCTGGCATCAGGCCAAGGCTGTCTTCCTATGTCATCTCATGGTAGAAGGTCAGAGAGTGAAAGAAGGAGACCTAGCTCATCCTTTTATAACAAATCTGTCCCCTCAATAACAGCATAAATCCACTCATGATAGTGGAGTTTTTATGGTCTAATCACCCATCATTAGATCGTACTTCTCAACATCCTTGAATTGAGAAGGAAGTTTCCAACACGTGCTTTCTGGAAAGCACATTCAAAACATAGCAATGAGTAGTATTAAAGTGTTACATTAATGTACTGTCATTTCAGTCACTGTGTTTCCCCAGATTTAGTTAGCTATGTAGCTTCACACATGCACAATGAGACTCACCCACTGATTCAATCTAGAATTAGGCCTGTTTCCCTAAACAGACTAGTTGATGTGCCACGATGTCTCACCAGGATGTTTTCTTGATTAACAACTGGTTTATTTGCTCTATGGTCCAGTACTGCTTTTCACTTTAGTTTCCTATTGTGTATTCTATTTGCTCAGCTAAGCATGGGGTTGCCCTTAGCTGGACCCCAGCTGTCAAGACACCTTCCACTAAGATATCTTTTATAAGACACTTCCACTAAAGTAGACTCTAAAACCAAAAACAAAAAAACAGCAACCACCAAAAAAAAAGTGGAATCTACCTTCTTTATTCATTGGCAAGGTAGAGTTCCTGATGCAAACCAAGCAGATCACTGGGAGCCACATTAAAAACTTGGAAATCAAAAAAAAAAAAAAAAAAACTTGGAAATCTTCACTGTCTCCTGTGGATTTCAAATACCAACCTAGATTGAGTACCATTTTATTTTGTTCTTTTAGGCACTGACGTCAACTTCTATGCATATCTAAATGACCATCCTACTCATTAAGACTATGCCCTGCAAATCGTAACATTTCCTACTTGCTCAATTCAGTTTTTTACGCAGGCCCCAAATGCCTAGCAGCAGAGTGTGCTTAAAATTTTGAAGTTTGTTTTTGCAAAAGAGAAGAGGACCAAGATATGGAGGAAGAGCAAGGAAGGAGAGCAGGAGAAGGAGATGTAAAAAGAATTAAAATATGTTATGCACCTGTACCAGCTCCCCATGATGAATGTAATCATTAGGTACTGCAAACATATGCTAATAAATTTTTTTAAATGGAGTTTCCAAAATCCAGTCTCCATGAACATTTATCTAAGTATGAAAGGTGCTAGTGTTTGTGTCTGATGAGCATTCAATCTGCAGAAACATACCTGAGACTCTGATTTCACAAAGTAATAGTACTAATTAACATTTATTAATTGTTTGCTATAGGCTACATTTTTATGTACATTGTTTCATTTTAATTCTCATAACAATCATACAAAGGGTGTGTGGTAGGTAGAATAATGCCTCTAAAATGTGTTCACATCCTAACCTCCCAGACTGTGTATAGGTTAACTTGTATGCAATGAGGAGTTAAGGTGACAGATGGAAGAAAGTTTGCTAATGAACTGACCTTAAAATAGAGAAATTGTCCTGGATATCTGGGTGCTATCAGTAGAGTTGCAAGAGTTATTAAATATGGAAGAAGAAGAAAAAAAGGGGCAGGATGACACAACATGTGAAAGACTTAACTAGCCATTGCTGGCTTTGAAGATGCAAGGGGCACACAAAGTGAAGGACTGGGCAGCCTCCGGAAGCTGGAAAACGCAAGGAGACAGACTCTTCTCTAGATTCTCCAGACGAAATGCAACCCTGTGAACACCTTGATTTTAGGTCTTCATCAGGCTTCTGATCGACAAAACTGAAAGATAAGGGGTGGTGTTGTTTCAAGGCACTTAATTGTTGATTGTCTTTTTCAGCTACAGTAGAAAACTAGTGCCAGAAAGTAATATTGTATCCCTGCATTTTAGGCAGAATATTTTGAGTCCTAACTAAAGGATGTTAGCTATCTCAGTATCCAAGTGTTTTGTTGTAATAGTCGTCATAGTTTGGATGAGGAAGAATTGCAATAAGATGAAGTTTGTGGGTTTCTGTTTATATTAGCATACGTTTGTAGTATAAAATGATCACATTTCTCATGGGAAGTTGGTATATGTACATAACACATCTTAATTCTTTTTTTCTTTTGTCCTCTACACTTTCCCTCTCTCCCTACTCTTTCCATCTCTTGGTTCCTTTCTACAGTGTTATTATTTCCTCCTCAAAACAATGTGTAGACTGGTTGACTAAATTTATAGAAATATGGCATGTGACTTTAAAAAGTAGAAAACTAGCCTGCCTATAAATAAAGGAATTTTTCTGAAAACTCTTCCTCCTCTCACAATCACGAGATTAATATGTTACATTCCCAAGTAGCAAAACAATCCCCTACTACTGGTACAGTTTTCCAAGTAAGAAGTCCAAATAGTTTAAAATGTCAGTAAAAGAGCCAAGTAAAGAAATCTAACAGAAAATGGTTTAAATCTATCAAAAAGTGTCTTAAAACTGGGGACACATGAATGTTTCTAACCCAGCTAAAGTGCAGTTTTTGCTGTAGACTGTATAAACCACATAGCTGTGATTCTTGAAGTAAATTGCTTTGTGCCAGTGTCCTTGTCATCTTATATCAGAGCTTTAGTGCTAGTGCCAAATTCCTTAGAGGTGTCAGACACATCACACCAGCACATTTCATGATAAGCCCCATATGTGTTTTTATTAAATAGTATAGTAAATCCCCACCTGCATAACACTGACTGATATATTTCTGTGGTAAATCCTTCACTGAGCAACGATCTAGACTGAGACTAATCTTGCCTCGAGCACTTTCATTTTTAGTACTTTGTTCCAATAACTTTAATCTACAGTTTACTTCATAAACAAAGTATATACCAGTATATCTAAGAAAGCCTAAGCCCTGTTTGTCTGAAAATACCATTCTATAAGGAAATGAGATGAAGTCAACTAGTAATATAAAAACCATGTTCAGCGGTTTATTCCTTTCATTTATAAAGCTGCAAAGCAAGGAGCCAAGACAACCATTGCTTTAATCCTTCATTCCTCACCCTATTATCCATTGACAGGCAGCCTTTGGTTGGCTTCTAGGGCTGAACTCATGAAGCTGGCTTGGAAAGAGCTTTCCCACTGGAAGGATGCGCCTCTACCCATCACCTTCAGCTTACCCTGGTCCAGCAGATAAATATTCAGCCACAGTTCTTTCACACGTGCTTAAGCCATGTATTCAAATCCCTAAATCATGGCCCTTCCATTCCAACTTCCTGTCCAGATAATTCAAAATATAAAGATCGGGTACAGTGTTCTTCTTTATACATCTCTGGTAATGTATATGACCATCATGTCACCTGGAGGCACAATATTACTATCCAACAAAAGATCCTTACAGCTCATGGTTTATAACAACTACTGCTATGGCAACAGAAATACCAAAATGACACCCAGGATTTGGAGGCAGACTTATTTAACATCAGCACACACTGACCCAGATCATCCCCAAAATATCAGGCCCCGATCTCTGGTGATTTGGGGCTTCTATGGGATAAGGAAGCAGGCAGTACAGAAATGGAGTACTTGGCTATCTTTGATTGGTTCTTACAGTATCCATCATAGTGACCAGCTATGCCTCACAGTGACAAGCCACTCCTTTGAGAGAGTAGTAACAAAAACTGCAACAGGTACTGTTACCTGGGCAACTAACAAAAACTGAAGTATGCTGGCTGGGGGCCATTTTCTGCTACATTACCATTCATCTTTACACTGATCTGTAGGTGGAATGGGTTAGCTAATCTGGTCTTTCAGGCTATGGATTGGCTGACTATGGTGCATGGCTACAAGGTTACTTCAAGTGTGTTCTAATTGTTTCATGCTGTGTAATGGAGAAACAGCTACCCAGGACATGGTCTCATACTCAAGTGCATGAGAGAGAAAGGAGAACCATTCAGACACTTTTCTGGTCTCTGCTCTGTCATCAACATCCCTCTGACCAAAGCAAGTTACACATCTAAACACAAGTCTAAGAGAAGAAAAAAGATAAATCACTAACCTGAGAGGAAAGTGAGAGTGATGCAAATCAACCATGGCATGATGCAAAACTGAGATGAGAAATCCAAGCTGTTACAGTGATATCTACTCAGAAGATATTTTAAATTCAAAGTAATTCCTGGTAGGAGCAGAGTAGAGGAATGTAAAGGAAAACAAACTACATGTGGAATAGCTATGAGTCCCCAGCAACAAATCAAGTTAGACAATTCCAAATTTAAATAACATTAATGGCTTTACTCACTAGCATCTTAGCATATTTATAATACATTCACACATTCTTCTTCAGTTATTCTTTGCATTTATCACCTATTTAGATGTTATTCTACTGGCCTGGAAGTATGTAAAAGTTGTGCTCGATGTGGAGTTGGAAAGACCTGGACTTTAATCACAGATTTATTATGTATTTGTTAAGTAACATGTTCTCCAGTGTTTCTTGACCTAAGTTCTCTTGTCTTAAAATTGTGATAATACCTGCTGCAACATTTTTACCAAAATTAAACATAACACAATAGATATAACACAATAGTTCTGGCATATTAGGGATACAGTTTAGTTTTATTATTAGTCTGAGATTTAATTTTCTTAGTAGTAGTCCTTAGTCTCTCCCCTTCTTTCTATCTTTTCACCCAGCACTCTACCACAGAAATGTTCTGTTTGTTCATTCAGAATGGTCAGTGGACCAGTGATGATTTGGGCCATGATGCTGAGAACATCAGGAGCATATGATCTTTAAGACTTTCTTACAATTCAGCAAGTCCCTGGCTTTGCTTTCAGATCTCTGCAACCCAAGCTTCTATGGTATATAGCAGGAGAATATGGGTACTGATCTTCAAGCAAGTCAGTGTTCAATTGTGCAATTGGTTTCCAACCAAGCTACAAGGAGAGTCCACCTCCTGCCAGACTGTTTCAGAGCAATAGGATTTAGAAACTATAAATATTCTCTTATAAGAAATGATACCTCTATACCTCAGTTCTCAAATAACGTTGATCTTACTTACACTTCCTAACATATATCATAATTAATTTGCTGATAAATTATGTAACTGATAAACAAAATCTGTTTTGAAAAGGTAGAGTTCATCTCCCCTTTTCATCACTCTCTTTATAGTACTTAGTGCAGCAGTTGTTCTACAAATATTTATCAAATAAGTGAATAAAAGTTCTATGGTAAAGTGAGTTTTAAACAAACTACAGGAATGCCCAGTTAAATAAAAACTAAGTCCATTCAGTTTACTTTTCAATTGAAAATGTATTTTACTGCTCAATTGCACGTCAGCTTTAAGCTTTTGTTTCAAATAGTCATCACTCTGAGGCCTTAGTACTTAAATTATAATAAGCTACTCCCAGAGATTTACAAAATAATAGCTGAAATTCCCCGCTTTGTGTGCTTGCAGAACTTACAGGTTAAAGAGTAAATCATTATAATCTTACCAGACATATACTTGATTTTATAAAATGGATGATGATATTAAAATGAAGCTTTTATTATTTTACAGCTTGATCTTTAAACAATTGGATATTAACTTTTTAAAAATTCTAATAAAATGATGCAATTACCCTCAGGCCTATTTATCTCCAATGGACCTTCTTTACAATGTAAATGTTTGGCAAGCATTAAAAGGCTTATCATAGAACCATATTTCAGAATTTGAATGGAAGTAGCAGTTCAAGGGCTGACAAAGAACCTAATAAACTATAAAGTTACATGTAACATATGCAATATATTCTAATCTGTTATTTCATATAAATATATATGTAATGCATAACTATAGGTAATATTTCATGTATGTAATTTTACATACAATGTACATAGAGTGTGAAAATATAAATATAACCTTCAAATGTCTTTGTTTACATTATTTAAATACTTATACAATATCATTGCTATACTATGTATATAACCAATTCTGTACTATTAAACATCCAAAGTCTTTAAATTTGTGATAATATAAACAAGACACTGATGATGGTCCTTTGGTAGCCACTCCATCCTACCCAGGAGTCGGCTTCAGCATAATGATGTAGTAAGGTTCAGCTTTCAAACCAGGCCAACTGGTGGGACAGCAGGGAAACTATAGGCTGGTTTTCCTTTAGGCCGCTAAGCATGCCTAACTAAACCAATCAGAGTTAACAAGGATATATTGTTCACAGGGCAGAGAAAAGTGCTAATCAAAGTGCAGCGTTTACAGTAGCATTCAATGATAAGCAAAACAGTTGTAGGTTGAACATAAATAGTGATTTGGTCATTTTGTAATGAATAATAAAGTAATACCAGAATGGTAACCTCTTTGCATGAATACTAACATCAGTTTTAGTAATGACTTTTATTTATTTATTTACTAAACAAATATTTATTGGGAGACTTCTAGATAAGTATTGAGGGTGTCATTATAAATAAGGTAGATAAAAATCTAACCCTTAGGAGGCCTACTATGATAAAAGAAAGATAAGAAAATAAATAAGCATTTAACTTTTGCTCAAATTGTGATGTGTAATAC
>NW_004955472.1:12472299-12479567 GCF_000276665.1 Chinchilla lanigera | reverse complement strand
TTTCACCAGTCTGCATTCCTACCAGCAGTGGAGAAGGGTTCCTATTTCTCCACAGCCTCCCCAGCATTTATTATTGGTTGATTTCTTAATGCTAGCCATTTGTCTTGGTTACTTTTCTCTCGTTGCCTTGATCTCAGTGTTTTAGCAAGCCCCATGGGAGAGTTTTAAGCCAGGTTGATTGAACAAATTTATATTTTGAAAACATAGTCTGTGGCTAGGAGAGAAATTGATTGGAGGAATGTACGCTCACTATGCAACCCAGGTTATCCTTGAACTTACAGCAATCCTCCTACCTCCACCTGGGATTACAACATGAGCCACCAGCCGGCCTACATGTTATACTTTCTAACCACTGGAGTTATCTAGTACGTAGTCGGAGAATCAAATCTAAAGTTTAGGATAGGAGATAAATGGGAATGACTGTCAGCATGAAGATGGTATTTGAAGACTCATGTCCACATGAGATCATCTAGAGAATGGGTCCAGAGAGTATTGAGGCAGGATTATGAACTTCAGGCAAGGCGTGCTAACGCTGACAGCTTTGAGAAAAGGCTTGGTGGGCAGAGAATCTAGGAAACAACAGTGGTGAGATGGCAGGACAACCAGGATAGCACAGAATCCACATAGAAAAAGAGCTGGAGAAGAAAGTGCTGCAGGATGGATGATGATTATGAGAAATCTGCTGGCTAGCTGAATAAAAGGAAGATTGAAAATTGATCACAGCTTTTCTCAACGTTGAGATTTCTGACAATTTTGACAGAACATCTTCAGAAGACTAGTGAGGACAAAACATCAGCTGACAGGAGTTAAAGAAAGCATATTAAAGAGTACAGAAAATTCTTAAGAAGTCTTGCTATAAAGAGAAGCTGAGAAATGATGCTAAAGCTTGAGTGTAGTAGGAAGTCTAATAAGGTCTGTTGTGTGTTACGCAGTGGAAGGTCTGTGTGCTAATGAATATGACCTATAGTGAGAAGGAAGAGTTGATGTGCAGGGGATCAGGACAACTGCAGGAGTGGAACCCTTGCACAGGTGAAGGGGAAGGCTTCAGAGTGCTGAGACTGTCCTTAGGAAGGACTCCAAGTGTGGAGCAAGGAGACTGGGAGGTTTGGTAAGGAGAAAAACAGTAGCTGTCTTCTGCTTGCTTCCATTTCCTTAGTGAAGTAAAAATAGAGGTTAACACTTGATAGTAAGGACTTGGAGATAGTCCTGAGGTTTAAGAAGAGAGATAATAAATAGTAATCATCTGGAAAAGTGAAAGGAAAACTGACCAGAGTCTGTGAATTCTGACAAAATTCACTATGGTACTGAAGGCTCAGTAGACATTTAGAGCCACACATGTAAAGTCAGTGTGTTTTCTTCCTATTCAGTTTGGCTGCTTAAGTGCAGATGTAGATTAGGCAGATGTTTAATATAATCAGGATTAGAGTTTGCCAGTGAAGTACAAGGGGGAGAGTGCATTCACCCCTGTATAGGGGACCTGGGATGACAAGCTGTGAAATAAGAAGACAGGAGGGGAAATGGTTAGGGCAATGTCTGTGGTGGATCAGTGAATAGGGGGATGGTGTTGAACTTGAGAGATGAGTCAGAAAAAGATGTTGAGGATATAAAAAAGTGAAATAATAGAAAAAGATATCAGTTATTTGGAATGATAAGATCTACGGCATAAGCACGGGAATAGAAGAGCACGATGGTGGGTTGCCAAAAGAGATGCTGGTGTGAGGAAGTCTCACTGCACAACTGATCTAAGGAAATGAGGTGATACCCTGATTTAAGTAGCGCTTAACCGTCCTTACACATTCAGATGACAAGAGTCCTCCCCTCACCAAGAAAATTCCTAAGGCATAAATCTTACATTAACTAATGAAATCACGTACCTTTGTGGCTTGTGGGAATGGTTGAACATAAGTAAACTTTAAAATGTCCCAAGTGATTTAAATGTGTCGTGAAAATTGAGAACCAGTGACCTACATAGACAATGAAGTCACCAGAAGCAGTGACAGGAGCAGTAGAGAAAGACCACGTAGTGAGCCAGTGGCTAGACTCTTCCATCTTGAGATGGAATGACTAGAAAGAAAGGGGATGAAAACAGTTCATATGCAAGCTCAAGGGCCAGAGATCCTAAAAACGAAGCCGCGGTGAGCAGTCCTCATTTATTCATTCACCTCACATTCCTTACAGTAACCGAATGAGGCAAAGCTTTGACAGTGTTTCTGGAATATAACCTTCCGAGGCTGGAAATATTGCTAAGTATACTCGGATTTTTAACCACAAACAGCACTTTTATTTTTTATGGGTAAAAATAATTAAAATAGGCTCTGCCAGTAGCTGATGAGATAATATATGTGTGTAAGAGTTACATTAGGAAATCAATATTTTTAGCTTACACTGAGCACATTAAGCATTTCTTAAGTTAAACAATGAACAGCACGTATTGTTAAGATTAATTTTGTGAAGAAAAAGATAAATAGTTCTGTTAACCCTGGGAGACAATGAGAGTTTAGCATTGTCCTCAGTACCATTTTTTTCTTCATTTATGGTACCAGTTTGAGTTAGTTGTTTGGAATTAGGACAATTTAATGCAAAGTCCCTCCTCAAATAACCTGCCATTTTGTCTCATCTTATTATGTATGCTATAGTATCCTGTTTCATTTCTCCCTTATTATCTCAAAAGTCCAAATACCAGATGTTTAATCTGATATGATGGTTTGCAGCAATCATAATTTTTTAGAACTCTTTCTTCTTATGTAGCATATCAAAATAAACTCCAGAGTTAGGAATTTATTTCTAAGTGCAGAAAAAAAGAAGAAATATAGAACAAGGTAGTTTAATCTGAACACAACCCAGATGTGATTTTTAAAAGATTCAAAGGAAAATATTCAAATATACAAAAATTTGTAAAATCACAAATGTGCAAATCACAAAACTAAAACTGAAGATAAAAACCATTTCCACCAAATGTGAAAAAGAACTAATACAAGTATGTAGGAAAATAAACCCTATGGTTTAGTGATCAAGTGATTTGAACAACGGCTGCACACAAAGCACAATAACAAAAATCCAAAATATTTGCTTTTACATATCAAATGATAATAGAAATGCTAGGGAAGAAGGACTGCAAAATATTCACACAATATTTGTGATATTGTAGCTTATGGCTGCCATTTTGGAAAGTTATATTGAAATGTCTTCAAATTGTTATCTTTTTCTTAACAATTATATTTTCCTAAGATTAAAAATAGTCCAAAATGTTCATTGTGGCATTATTTACTAGTATAAAATAATAATACATGTAAACTACAAATATGAGTAAACGACAAGAAAAAGAGATGAGTATAAGACAGTGCTAAGGGGTTTGTGGCATTCTTAGCATACTGTAGAAATGCTGATGTAACCAGTTCATGAAGCTATAAGAGGTAATATTATGAATTCTATATAACCCCAAGTAAAAAAAAATTATACAGATACCTGGAAAATTAAGTTTAAAACCATATGTGCACTGAGATTACACCTGCCTTAGTTACTTTTCTCATTGCTGAGACAAAAATACCTGAGACACACAAGTTAAAAGAGGAAAGGTTTATTTCAGGGTAGAGGGTTCAGATCATAGCTGACTGGTTCCAAGGCAGGGTGGCATGGCAGAGGCAGACCATAGAGGAAAAATAGCCCATGGCAAACCGGCAAGATATGGCAAAATAGCAAGAAGCAGCAGCAAGCCTGCCTTCTTTCTGTCCCTTTATATTCTATTCAGACTATAAACCTGTTGATTGAGGACACATATGCCCAGGATGGGGCTTCCACTATCCACACTGTTAATCCCAGCATCTTAATCCACAGTCACACACCCTAATCCAGCCACCTTTGAAACTCCCCACCTATGTCCACATGAAGATTTAGAGGGATATCTACATATAAACCATAACAATATCTAATAAAAAAAACCCAAAGAATTTGGACTATGATTAAAAAGAACTACTTTTTTTCTGCACTAGAGGTCAAACCAAATCTGGGCTTTTTTAGTGCAAAATTTCAAATTTAAAAATACTAAGCACTTAGTGCATATTACGAGCCAGGTTATTGCTCTAAAAGCTTTGTGTAATCTAAAGTAATCCTTAAACAACTTTATTAAGTAGGCACTATTAAGAACTCCATTTGCAAGTGAGGAAGTTGAATCACAAAAGGGCTTAGTACATTTTTTCAAAGTCACTTAGCTACAGAGGAGTCCCAGCAAAAATAAAACCCAGGCAATATGGCCTCAGGATGATATAACTATGGCTGATTTTCTTTTTTACGCTCTTCTATATATTACATTTGTGCTAATGCTTAAATTATTTTTATAAAGACATTTTCTGCGGCTCAGAAAAAGCGACATGTGGGGAAAACATGTCTCTGTGGTGCTTTCCAATGTCTATGATGACTTTTTTTTGAGAATTATTTATTTTTAAAAGTACCTGGAAGAACAAGAATTAGCACTGGATTTCTAGTATCATTTTTAATGAACAAGTTGTGGTTAATGGAGCTGGCTCTAGGAGCAATCAACTCTACAATGCCTGTTGGAATGAAGATTTTGGTTGTATATTTTTTATCTAGTGTGATGGCTTAGATCTAAAAGTGACTTCAAAACTCTCGTATATTCAGAAGTGGGGCTTTTGGAAGGTGACTGGGTCATGGGGCTCTATACTTCTCAGTGAATTTGGTCCAATGGTGAGTTCATACCTAAATGTGCTGCTAGGTGAGGGTGTGGTTTCAGGAGGTGTGTAACGGGACACATCTTTGATGGTGCAGGGATGGGGCCCCATAGGTAGGGAAAAGATAGGATGAAGGCCTCATCAAACTCTATTAAAAGTTGATGGAGAGACTTGTGAAGGGCAGCTAGAAGAGGTTTAGACTTCTGCCTCTGCAGATTAGACTCAAGCACTTAGAAAGACAAAAGCAGCTAGACTGGAGCAATCAGGAATACAAAGTCAAAGAAACTAAACTCAGGAACTTCTGAGAGGACGCTGGAGTGGTAAGGCAGCAGAGAAAGAGACTTTCTGAGAGTTGCTGATCAGACCCTGTAATATAGCAATGCAAGGAAGACAAGAAGGGTAGAAATGGGTCCGCTGGACCCAGGAAGGATCTAGAGTGAGAACTGAAGCCCATGGGGAGAGTGAAGATGAGATTTCAGTGAAGAAGGAGATAGCCCGTGGAGCTTTTTCCCTGAATTGGGACTCACTACATGGGACGTACAGTGACTGCTGGCAACACCAGAGGCCTCCACTGAGAGACACACAGTGGAAGGAAACAGTGGACATGAAGGACTACACTAGTTGGTGAGTGCTGAGGGCTCGGTCATCCCACAGGATGAGCGATTGGCCAGGAGCCATCCTATAGAGGGGTCAGCTGAGCTCAGAGCTCAGAACAACTTCAGGTCCATCTAACAACTCCCAGCTGAAAAGCCCACAGACAGTATGCTGATGGCTTCAGCCTGAATGGGTCTGTTCTGAGCTTTCCAGCCAGAATCCTGCCTGAACTTCAGGGGAAATCAAGGTGCAGGCTCACTGAGATTATCCAGTACTCCGCCAATAAGTTACTGCCTGCTTGCTGGGATAAATCAACATGATCTGGACTTTGTCTCCACACAATGTCTACCAGTGACAGTGGAGACAAACCCAGAAGTGGACTTTCTTTTTCTTTTTTTTACTTCTCTCTCTCTCGCACTCTCTCTCTCTTTTCTTGTTTGCTTTTTTTTTGGTTGTTGTTGTTTACTCCTTCATTAATTGATCATGTTTATATCAGTGTGAACATAGATTCTAACTTCTTTGTGGCTGTTGTTCTATTCTGTTCTTCCTTTTATTTCTTTCTTCTCTCTTTCCCTCCTGTCTTCTGCTTTACCAAAGTTTGTGTGATTCCCCGTTGTCCTCCAATCTTGCCTCTAAAGCCTTCCTCTTATTTTACTTCTCTATTTTTTCCCTAATCCCCTTTTAAATTTTTTTCCCTGGGTAAAACTAACATATTGAGGACTTATTTACTGCATATAATTTTCTAGTTTGTTATATACAGCAACAACAAATCTAGTTCATATGGTTAAAGGTGGAAGATTAATGGTTAACTCAGTTTGTCATTTTCTGGACTGTGTTTCATGCTATTGTTACTGCTGATTGTACCACTTTAGCCAAGTGACATAATTGTTCTAGCCAGCTGTTCTTCCTGGTATTCCAAGACTGAGATTGCCTAAGGGGCAAATTACTGTGGATCAGTGCCAAAGAACAAAGGGCTGGGCCAAGCAGGCACCAACTTCTCCTCCCTAACAAACTGAAGAGGTAGGACCTTGCAGCAGACTCGAAAACCTAAAACCAGCTACACCTGAAAGACACATCTGAGAAGTACTCATTTCCTCAAGGTTCTGAATGCTAGCAATAAAGCAACTCACCTACAAGCTTCAATTTAGGAATTAAACTAAAAAAGAAAGAAAGAAAATGAGAAAACACTGAAACAAGATGTAACCCCAGACATCCAGTTCACCAAAGGCAAAGCCAGGGGGCAGTGAGGTGGAGCAATCTGAAAGCCACTAATGTGGCCTATTTGAAGTGATAACAACAAAGCAAATGAATGAGGTTCTAGAAAAGAATCAAATCAGAAATAATTCCTCAAAGACTATTGTTCTAATGAGTTTAAAAATATTTCCAGAAGTCACATCTTCATTCTTAAATTCCCTCCCAGAACTTTTAGCACCTTATATTTTTATCTAATCACATCCAGGAAAGAATATTAAAGTCACATGTTCATGTTCATGTGTTCCACTTTAGAGATTTCCATATTTCTGTGTTAATCATTTATTAATGGATGTATGTGCCATATGTTTACCTAAACTAAATCTTCACTGAAAAAATCTGTCTACAATTAAAGTTTGCAAAATAAAAGAAATAATTTCTCAGATAACTACAGAGGTGATGACCACAATAAAAACCATGCTTAGTGATGCTAGAGCGGATATAGGTAAAAAAAATAGAGGAGTTTAAGAAAATGATGGAAACTATGAATCCCCAACATAGGAAAGAAATGGAATCCTTAAAACTGGTTCAAGCAGATATCCAGGAGAATAAAAATTCCATTGAAAGTAGCTACAGCAGAATGAGCCAGTGTGAAGACATCATCTCAGGTATAGAAGATGGACTTGCGGCTACTGATCAGGAAAAGAAACTAAAGGCAGGAAGGTCCCAGGTAGCACAATTAACATAAGAATCACACACCTTCCCTTTACTTAGTCCTTAAACCTAAACTACTTGTCC
>NW_004955472.1:12462464-12471104 GCF_000276665.1 Chinchilla lanigera | reverse complement strand
AAAAATTTCCAGCAAAAGTCAAAGAGATCTGAGACAGAGAATGGAAAAAACAATACACAAAGACTAGTTTCCTCTTAACATAACGACATTGATGTATTTTTGGATCAGAAACTACTTTTATTGTACAGGTGTTGTTACAACTGTTTGGACTTTGCTGAACTTTTGTTCTCAAATTGTGTACCTGTGACCTGGGTAGTATATAAGATGTTCAATAAGTTGTTCAATGGGTAGAAAGAAGTAATCGATTTAATCTGTCTATCACATACACTCAGTGTCCAGGCTGCAGAAATGCCTTCATCATGACTGACCAGTACTTAGACAACATGACTCCAGGGGCAGGATGAAGGTGTCAGCAGACAGAGATAGGGCTAAATTTTGCTGGTGACTTTCAACATCTTATGTAAGTTGCTTCAGCCATCATTTTTGCTTTTTCAAGTGGCCAGATGAGAAGGGCAATTGTTAAAACCCAAGATTTTAGATCTTCCCAACCCATAGAAATGATAACATTGTAGGAACTGGAAAGTCTAAATGCTCTGATCTGACTATTATACATTGTACACATGTATTAAATTGTAATACAGTACCCCTTCAATAAGTACAAATATATGACATTTTAAAAGGTTTCTATAAGAAAAACTATCGTACACCATATTTGTAAAATGCACATTTTGAATTCTCCTAACAAAATTACTTCTTCTACATTATATAGAACACTAAATCACATTATCTTTAATGCTATATTAAAGAAAAAATATATATGTATAATTTATAATAGAATAAATGCAATACATAAGTAGATAATGCTATGTCAAGGGAGAAAATTTATATATAATATACATAACATTATGTATTGTTTGATAATGTATAAAGCTTACACCTGTCAATTGAGAGATCCCTTTTTTAAAAAACCCCATTGTGATCAGGAACAAGACAAGGATGTTCACTGTCACCACTACTATTCAATATAGTTCTGGATACATTAGACAGTGCAATTAGATGAGAGAGAAATAAAAGGAATAAGGATAGGAAAGGAAGAAATGAAACTACTGTTATTCAAAGATGACATAATACTCTACATAGAAGACTCCAAAACTCCACCAAAAGACTCTTAGAGTTAATAACAAAATTCAGTAATGTAGCTGGATACAAAGTCAAAAATCAAAATTCAATAGCATTCATGTATGCAAATGACAAACTCACTGAGAAGGAAATTAGGTAAACCACACCCTTCACAATAGCACCCAAAAAATGAAATACTTAGTAATCAGTCTAACAAAGGAACTAAAGAATCTATATATTGAAATTTACAGTACTCTGAAAAGAGATCAAAGAGGATAACAGAAAATGGAAAGATATCCATTGCTCATGGATAGGAAAAACCAACACAGTGAAAATGTCCATACTCGCAAAATTGATATACATATTTAATGCAATTCAAAAATGAAATGTAATTAGCCTACCTCACAGAACTAGGAAAAACATTCCTAAAACTCATCTGGAAGCACAAGAGATTTACAATAGCAAGAGCAATCCTGGAAAACAAAGGAAAGACTGGAGGCATGACAATCCCTGACTTGAAATTATACTACAAAGCTACTGTGATAAAATCAACATGGTACCGGCAAAAAGAACAGACTTGAGGACCAGTCTAACAGATTAGAAAATGCAGATACAACTACAAACACACTCAGCCACCTTATCTTTGACAAAGGAGCCAAACATGTTCACTGGAAGAAAGACAGCCTCTTTAATAAATGGTACTGGAAAAACTGGCCTTCCATATGCTGATGACTAAAACTAACCCATGTCTACTACCATGCACTAAACTAAAGTCAAAACAGATCAAAGATCTAAATATTAAAACTGAATCTACTGGAAGAGAAAATATGTAGAAATCTTGAAGACATAGGGATAGCAGAAATTTCATGAACAAAACCTAAACTGCATAGGGAACACTTCAAAGAATCAACAACTATGTTCTCATCTTCTAACAAGCTTCTTCACATCAAAAGAAATCACTGCCAAAGTAAAATGAGACCCCACAGGGTTGGAAAAGATTTTAGCCAACTGTCCCTCAGACAAAGGACTTCTATCTAGAACATATAAAGAATTGAAAAGATTCAGACCCCCCAAATTCAAAGACTTAGTCCAAAAATGGGCATATGAAATGAACACACACTTCTCAAATGAAGAAATATGAATAACAAATATATGAAGAAATGTTCATTATCATTGGTCATTTGAGAGATGCAAATGAAAACAATACCAAGATTCCATCTCACTCCAGTAAGAATGGCTCACATCAAGAAATCAACCAATAACAAATACTGGAGAGGCTGTGGGGTAAAAGGAACCCTTCTCCACCATTGGTAAAGACTGGTACAAACACTGTGAAATCAGTGTGGAGAGTCCTCAAAAAACTAGGGTTAGAGGTCCCATTCAATCCAGCTATTGCCCTTCTGGGTATTTTCCCAGGAGGATTAAAAACATCATACCACAACAATATATGTGCACCCATATTTATAGCAGCACAATTTGTAATAGCTAAATCTTGTAAACAACCCAAATACCCATCAACTGAGGAATGGATAAAAATGATGTGATATTTTTATTCAGTGGAGTACTACTCACCTATAAAGAAGGATAAACTTGAGACTTTTATAGGTAAATAGATGCAACTTGAGGCCATACTCATAAGTGAAATAAATCAGACCCACATGTATAAACATCATATTGTCATCTAGTGTAAGAAACTGAAAGAGAAAATAAGATCCAAAATGTATAATAGATGTTGTGTAATGGTAAGAGACTATTGGGTTAATAATATACCTTAGCTTTTGAAGGCTGATCAGGTCTGCAATCTCCCAAATGAGTGTATGGTGAAGGATAAATAAAAAGAGGCAAAAGGAATGATTTCAGGGCTCCAGGAGTATCAAAACCCTCTCACAGAATTTGGGATTCTCTCGGTGCTAAGACCAAGACCTTTTCTGGGTGGCCAGTAGTTATTTGGTTATCAGAAAGGAGAGAAGTACTCAAGAAAGGTGGAGTCACTCAAGGACTTCTCCAAGTAAGGTATTACATTAATCCTTAATAAGGATTAAATTAATCCACTCAGCAGTGAGATGCTTGAGGCTACAGTCTTTATCTAGTTGAGATTGGATCCAGATGTCTTTGGCTGTTATCTTGTCTTATCCTTTGAGGGTTTCTGGCTTCATCCACCATTACAGGCTTTAATAGGGATTGTTGAGTCACAGAGGTTCACTTACTATGGGCCCATCACCCACTTCCAGACAAGCAGCCTAGCCTTTGGACAGATTCCCAAGTAAACAGAAAAAACCAATTAGTTAATTTAAGTCCTGCTTAAGGCTGCTTCATAGTGGTCTCCATCAAGAAACTGTTCAAAAGGAAAGAGAAACTGGGATGGAGGAAAGGAGAAAGAAAAGAAACTAAATAAGTAAATTCACAAGATAGTTATACTACTAGTTGCTACTAATTCATTGAAAAGTTTTATGGCTATATTATTTGATCAATTTTTCATGCTGATATCTTGTAATATGAACAAATACTTTGAAGATAACAATACACAGTACTAATTATTGTTACTCTCCTACAATCTTGTTTTGAAAATTTGTACCATTGTTTTTATTATTTTTTTCTTTAAAATTAAAAAAAGCAAGGGGCTGGGGATTTAGCTCAGTGGCACAGTGCCTGTGAGTTCGAACGCAAGGTTGTGAGTTCGATTCCCAGGACCGGAAAAACAAACAAACAAACAAAAAAACAAAAACAAACAAAAAAAGTACTCATAAAATTTTAAAAAGTGTCTTAAATTTATTTTTTAAAGTATGTCTTAATTACTTTTCTCTCATTGCTGAGACAAAATACCCAACACCAAAAGTTAAAGAAAGAAAGGGTTATATAGCTCACAGTTTGTAGAGGTGTCAGTCTGTAATCAGCTGGCTCCAAGGCAGGGTGGCATAGCAGAGGGGAAACAGTTCATAGTGGCAGAAAATAGCAAGAGCAACAACAGCGTAAGGGAGAGACAAGCTTTCTTCTGACTCTGTTATCTTATCCAGACTGACGGGATTAGGACTGTGCCAATTCAATCAGTAGACTGATTCAGCAACCATCACCCTTAATCTCAGCACCCTAACTCCCAGCACCGCACGCAAATCAATCACCAACTCTACATTCAGCTGCCTCTGAAAAACCCCCATCTAAAAGCGTGTGAGGTTTTGGGGAACACCTAGACACAGACCATAACAAGGTGGATTTACTTGGAAATGACATAAAGACTTCATTAAGAAAAAGGCATGTTGTAAATAATGTATGGTTCACTCTAAACTGTAAGAAAAGTTTAAGGAAGGTGTCATCCTAGACATGTGAAGTGTGTTCACAATATTTAGTGAAAATTTAAATAATAAAAAAACTGTTAGAGTAAAAGACACTATCATTAGTTCCCCTCAAAATAACCTCTTTGCTTTAAAGACCCTTAGCCAGTCATTTTTGCCACCTTCTGGAGCAGTTCTGGAAGTTCTCTTTCATGAATGTCTTTGGTTACACTGTCATGGCTGGCTTAGTGTCCTGAATTGATTCAGAATGTTACTTTTCGTGGTCATTTGACTTTGGGAATGAGTCAGAAGTCACATGGTGCCAGATGTACTGAGTGAGGATACACCTTAATGTTTTTATAAGGATATCTTTCCATTAGATGGCACTCAGCAGCAGCATTTCCAGTATTTTTATCACATCTCATAAAGACATTCATGAAGGAGACTCCCAAAACTAGTTCAGAAAATGGCAAGAATGATAGGATAAGTGTGTTTAAAGCAAGGGGCATCTCTTGAGGAAATTAATTATAATGTCTTTTACTGTAAGAAATTTTTAATTGAATGTCCAGCATATTTTTTATCACACCACCTATACTTGGTTTAGATTCCTTTCAAAGCAATAATCCACTGGGTTTTCAGCTATAAGAATTTAAAATAAAGTCTTTTCAATCAATGTGTTTACTTTTCTTTGAAGTGATCTTGAAATGAAATGACTGGGGAAGTATCTGCTGCTGGTATGGGAATAAAATTTACTTCTACAAAGCTTGGGGAGCATTCTTAGGGTTTCATTTCAATATGAGGTGCAAAATTAGGATATATTTGCTTTTAATCAGACCAGCTATAAGATCCCTATTTAGGGATTCTTTCTAGGGCATATTCACAGAAAGCTTTCGGAGGAGACTACACTTTCATTTCTTCTTTTACAAAGACTAATGGTTTGCATCCAACCCACAAATCAAACTTAATTGCTTCTTTAGTCCATAGGCTTCCTAATTTCCCCTCAAGCACACTCCTGTGCTATCTGCTCTGAATTACAAGTATTTGTCTACAGGTTGATTTCTTCTGCTAAACTATAAACTCCTTTCAGGTCAAAATCTGTATGATTCATTCGAGTGTACCTATAGCTAGGACACCATGTAGTTTATCATAAAATCTCAGATAATTTTGAAAGTGAAAAAAAAACAAGATTTCATGAACATCCCAGAATACTAGTTATGAATCTGAACTAGTCTTAGCAACCTGGCCATGTAATCATCCTGTGCATAACCTTCAGAAGAAGGCCTAGAGTAGATAGAACTGTAACTTCTGGCCTCAGAAAGACCTTGTCCACCTGACTCTACCAGACTTAGTCCAAGGTTGATTCTGACGTCAGCCTCTTATTTGACCTTGAGCGTGCTGCTTATCTTCTCTGAGCCACAGTTTTCTCATCTGTACAGTGGGTATAATATCAGTACTTGCTTCATACTTCCTTGAAAATCAAATGAAATAATTTTCAGACATGTTTATTTAGATCCATGTCTTGCTGTTATATTTTGCAACTGTTTCAAAAAAGTTTGTTGAATAAAAAAAAACCGAATCAAAAAATGAGCAAGTGAAATGAATAGACACTTCTCAGAAGTAAACATGGCCAGCAAATGCATTTTTTAAAAGTTCAGCATCTCTGGTCATTAGAAGAATATAGTGATGCTTCAGTTCATGAACTCAATTTCTTCCACAACTCTGGAGAAGATGGCTACATGCCTGTTCATGTGGGTAAGATAGCCATGGTTGCATTCATCATCCAGTGCAGAGTTTGTAAACAAAAGCAAAATTTTGTCAAATACTTCTGTTTGTGAACTAAACTGTCCATGAACTGAAGTGTTCATGAACCAAAAAGTATTACTGCACAACTGGGTTGTAGATGCCCATATATACTTTTCTAATAAAAATATGTACTTTAGCATAATGGTAGCTACCTGTGCATCTCAGTAGCTGAGTCAGAGGAATTCAGGAAGCAATCTTTCCATTCACCCACTTGTTATGACAGATAGCAAGGTATATGCACATGTGTCAAAGTGTAAACAGGTGAATTTTACCCACCTTGTAAACGATGATACATTTTTGTACATTTATAATAATTTTATTGAATTTTTCCTCTTAGTTTTCTTGTAAAATTGGCTCAATTTGGTACAATATTGCATGAAAATCCACTTTTACAACTTTGGGAGGAGGTTGAAATTGAATCATCAGGTGACTTGGCTACCATGATGACTTGGATTGTGTAAGCCAAAGAAGTTAGCAATATATGACAGATAGAGAAGTACAGAATGAAGACCTTAATTCAGATGAGAAAGAAAACAGTAATGTAAGTAAATATTTTACTAGTCAAAATGCTACAAAATTATCATGTATGCTGAATGATCCAACATTGGAACTAGGTCAGAAAATGTTATTAGGTTCCTGCCAGGTGTGAAATCTATTGGACAGAATATCAGTGCTGTGATTCAGTGCTGGAAATTGTTTGTAATGAATGATATGCTATGAGATGTATTGAAATACACTAAAAATGAAAGACAAGTAAAACATTCTACATGCATCAATAGTAATATTCAAAAATATGTTTATCATGACTTCTCACTATTTGAACTAAATATCATTCTAATCATCAGAATCTAAAGGATTTATGGAGAAGTGACAGATATGATGTTGAGATTTTAGAACAATAATGACAGTCAAGAGATTTGTTTTCTTTCTAAATTGCCTTCATTTTAACAACAAAATGATTTGCCAAGAAGAAAAAAATTTAACAATTTGGCTGTTATTCACTCATTTTTTTGAAAGCTTTATTTCGAGCTATCAAGCAATTTATACACCATCTGAATATATGACGATTGATGAATAATGGTAGATAAAAATGCACTTTACACATTGAATTTAGAAATTTATCCAGGAACTCAGCCACTAGATCTTGTGAACAGATTTATTGTACCTGTTTCACAAAGTAACCCAAACGTCACATTCAGCAATTGGTTCCTAGTTACCCACTGATGTTATATTGCTAAAAGGACATCAGCTGACCAGCACAGGAACTATTCAAAAGAACAAAGTCAAGATTCCTGAAAAAATGTTGCAAATTCACAAGAAAGAAATGTATAGTACAATCCTGGATTTCAGAAATGCATAACACTGGCCTCCTATATAATGAAGAAAATCAAAATAGCATTGCTACTGTCAACATTGCACAATACTGATAAAATTGATAGCGAAGCTAGGTGTGGTGGTATAAGCCTATAATCTCAGCACTCGGAAGGCTGAGGCAGGAAGACTCTGTGATTCAAGACCAGCTGTGCTATACAGTGAGTTGCAGACTAGCTGGACTGCATGACAAGACACTGTCTCAAAAACAAACAAACAAAAAGATTGATAGTGAATCCTCAACAGAAATTAAGCCAGATATGGTCACATTTTACAACAAAACAAAAGGTGGAGTAGCTGTTGATGACTTATGCAGCAACTATAATGTGACCTGAAATACAAAACATGGGCCAATGGTTGTGTTTTACTCAGTCTTAAACATGTCAGGCATAAGTAGTTTCATAGTTTACAAAAGAAACCATAAGAACAAAATATCACAGAGAAATTTTCGTAGAGGATTGAGACTGGAGTTGATAAATGATCAATTACAATAGAGGAAGAACAGTATGTATTTTCTCAAAGAACTGCAAAAGAATTCTGGATCAGATTAACGTACAGGTGAAGCATCAGATTAACCTCCTAAGAAAACAACAAAACAAGCAACATGTCGAGTCTGTCCTACCAAAGAAGACAGGAAAACAAAACATATGTGCTATCTCTAAGCTTGTGTACGGAACATTCTGTTCTCATGTGTGAAAACCTTAGGTATGATTGAAGTAAATGTGAATTTTGTTGTAGTTTTATTTGTATTTTCATTGTAGTTCACACAGGAATTTATTTCTGCTGTTATTTTTTAGATTTATTAAGCAAACAGTTTCGTAGAAAACGATGTTTATTCTAAGCACTCAGTATATATTAAATATTTTATTTTATTGATATTTCATTTTCCTGCTAAGTGCACATTATGTAATATAATAGGAAGCTCTTGACAAAAAAGAAAGACAAAAGAGGTGACAACAAAAGCTGCTAAACTGCTGAATAGGAAAGGAAAGCTAAGCACACGTGCATCAATGTAAGAAACACTTGTGCATGGAATATGCTGCTGTCATTTGTGAAAACTGCTTTAGGTGTCTTAGCAAAGATTATTTCTGTAGTAGAGGTTTGTTTGTATTTTCATTGTTGTTCACATAGGAATTTA
>NW_004955472.1:12456720-12458168 GCF_000276665.1 Chinchilla lanigera | reverse complement strand
TCCTAGGAAAGGAAGAACAAATCAAACCCAAAGCTTGTATGAGAGAGGAAATTATAAAGATAGGAGCAGAAATTAATGCAATTGAGACTAAGAAAATAATATAAAGAATCAAGAAATCAGAGGTGGTTCTTTGAAAGAGTAAATAAAGTTAATAAACCTCTAGCCAACTTTATAAAAAGATGAGAGAAAAGACTCAAATTCAATCATTTAAGAATGAAGAAGGGAAATCCCAGTGGATCCTGTGGAAATTTAGAAGATCATCAATACCTACCCCAAGAATATGTGCTCTAACAAAACACAGAATAAGTGGAGAGATTCTTGGACACATGTGAATTACCAAAACTGAATCAAGAAAATATAGACATTCAAAATAATCTCATACCAGTAAATGAAAATTACAATGTAATAGAAAACCTACCAAGGAAGAAAAGTTCAGATCCAGATGGATTCACTATTGAATTCTACAAGAAATTTAGAGAAGACCTGATGTCACTAATGATGAAACTCTTTAATGAATTTGAAAGGGAAGCAGTACTGCCAAAATCCTTCTTGGAAGAAAGTATTATTCTGATACCTACCCCAAAGAAGGACCCAACCTGGACAGAAACTACAGACCAATCTCCCTATTGAACATAGATGCAAAACGCCTTATAAGATACTCACAAACAGAATGCAGCCAATCATCATGAACATTATGTGCTATGACCAAGTAAGATTCATTCCAGGGATGCAGGGATGGTTCAACCTATGCAAATCAATAAATGTAATAAACCATATTAACAGAGCCAAAGATTAAAATCACATGATCATCTTAATAGATGCAGAAAAAGCAATTGACAAAGTCCAACACTCATTCATGACAAAAATCCTGCGGAAAATTGGAATAGATAGTCTTTACCTCAATCTGATAAAAGCTATTTATGACAGGAGCTGGGGATTTAGCTCAGCGGCAGAGCACCTGCCTGGCAAGTGCAAGGTTGTGAGTTCGATTCCCGGTACCGGAAAACAAAAACAAAAACAAAATAAAGGCTATTTATGGCAAAGCAACAGCAAACATCACGCTAAATGGTCAAAAACTGAAAATTTTCACTCTAGAATCAGGAACAAGAGAAGGATGACCGCTTTCACCACTCCTATTTAATATAGCTCTGAAAATATTAGCCAGAGCAATTAGACAAGAGAAAGAAATAAAAGGATAAGGATAGGAAAAGAAGAAGTTAAATTCTTGTTGTTTGCAGATGACATGATACTCTACCTGGAAAACCCCAAAAATTTCATCAAAAGACTTCTAGATTTAATAGCTAAATTAAGTAGTGTAGCTGGATACAAAGTCAGCACTCAAAAATCAATAGCATTCCTGTACACAAGCAACAAATTCACAGAGAGAGAAATTAGGGAAACCACACCCTTCACAATAGCATCCAAAAAAATGAAATACTTAGTAATCA
>NW_004955472.1:12438478-12454650 GCF_000276665.1 Chinchilla lanigera | reverse complement strand
AAAAAAAATAATGATCAGTTCACTGAATGGAAGAATAAATTTACCTTGCAAGAAGTAAGATAATCTGTGTTATGTCCATACTGGCTAGAAGACCTGCTGTAGGTTCATTTAAATGTAAAAGCTATCTACAAGCTAAAGAAAGTTCTCTTTCTTTATACTAGACCTTTGTGGACCTCATACAGGTGTTCTGTAGAACACACACATGCCAGGAGATGCAGTCAAAGTAAAGTAATATGATGTCAGCCCAACCCACAAATTAGCATGGGAACTTATGGGAAAATTATAGCCTGTCACTTTCAGCAAGTGAGCTAAGAAACCTGGCAGGAATTTGAGTAGCTTTGATTTTCTGTTTTTGAACAATATAGTTCAGAGAAGTCACACAAAGTATGAATTCAAGTTTGTGCATTTTAACTTGTGTGATATAAGAAAGTAGGGATTGTTTTGTTTTAAGACTTTTAGACCATTTAGAATTTTCTAAGTATTCAATTTTGGAATGTGATAATACTGCTTAAAATTCAAAACAAAAAATGGAGAGGATGGTCTATAGTTTTATAGTCATTCTACAATAATTATATGTTTTAGGTACAGCATTTAAATTTCACCAAGTCATGGGTCATTGTGAAGATTCGCCTACTGCAGCCCACGGACCAGACTCCTAGCTGGGTGTGTAGTGCTCATGCCCGGCACCTTATCCTTCACTCTGTTCCCATCTCATTTTGTAGTGCCATATGGTAGGAAAGCAAAGAACAGTTGTTGGTAGCTTGTAATGTAACAAAAGTGTTATGCACTTATTCCATCAAATTCTGGGGCAGTTAATGATTATATTAGTTTTGCAGATTACGCACTTATTCCATCAAATTCTGGGGCAGTTAATGATTATATTAGTTTTGCAGATAAATGTGATTAGGGTCAGAGGATTAGTGGATTTTGTAAAAGAGGCTCAGAAACGATTGGATAAAGCTACTGTAGGGTGAAAACTTGCTCAAGACCCCACATCTGAAACTGGAGCACTTCTCTGTACATCCAGTACAACAAACTGACCTGCCTCCCAGGTTGTCTGTATCTGTGCCTCTCTTCCAAGTACTAATAACAGCAATGGACACCCTAAAAGCAGAGAAAATTGGCAAAGCAGGTGCTCCACATGTGCTCAGTGAATACGAGCTCTAACGCTCAGATTGAAATTGGGGTTCTCAGAGATGGACACGACCCAGTCTGCCCGCTCCAACTTGTACCGTGCTGACTAGCCTGGGCCAGGAAGCGAAGCTCTATTTTACATATCATCTTGGGCTGGCTAAGCTGCCCAGTTGTTTGGTCAAATACCAGTCTAAATGCTATTGTGAAGGCCTTAATACCGTAATGTTAATGTTATTAATATTTAAATAAGTGGTCTTTGAATAAGACAGGCTAATCTCTATAATATGAGTAAACAATACAATCAGCTGAAAGGCTTCAGAGAAGAAACAGAGGTCCCTCAAGGAAGAAATTTTGCGTCCAAATTGTCATCAGCTTCAAGAGTGCAACACTGACTCTCCCTGGGTCTCCAGACTACTGACCTGCACAACTGATCTCATATATATCCACAACTACATGGTTGTGAGTGCTGTTAAGTCTATATGTGTTTGCACACAAATATGTATATGTGTGTGTGTACACACACACACACTCTATTGATTCTGTAACACACACACACACACACACACTACTGAGTTTGTTTCTTTGCACCCTCCTGCTGGCAACTAGCCAGTGTTTTTACAGACAGCCATAGGATGATCTCCCCAACTGTCTGGAGCAAAGGCAAGTGTGAGATGCTTCATGAACATCTGCATTCTCCTGCACTCTAACTGAGCACAGCTGTTTTTATTCTGTCTACTGACTCCCCAGGGCTGTGAACAACAAGGCAGGAAAGCCCTGGGCTTATTAGTATGTATCAATGTAATTCAAACTGTATGCAATTCCCCAGAAAGTCACAGCTTGTCCAAAAGTGAGAGGTGGCCTCTACTATTAAGGGCAGATTTTAGATAATAAAACTCATGCTGTAGGAAATACTTCGCTATCTTTCTGTAACTGTCGTTTTATACCAGCTCCCACCCTTACTGAAATGCGTGTATTCTTTTTAGTCCTTTTCCAGATGTATGAAGATTTGATTTTATTTCTTCAATTCAGTTTCTTCACTGTCAATCTGTTGATCCTTAAAGGAACTGCCAAACTAGAATGAATCTTCCTCTTAAAATTCTAGACCTCTTACATTGCTCTAAAAATTATACACAGCTTACTAGAAGATTGATCACTCCTTCACAGTAAAAGTAAAGGTTACAGCTTTCAAAGAATGAATTCCATTGTCTAATAAAATGTAGTAGTAAAATCCAATGATACTTAATTGCTCTTGCATATGTTTTGTCACTGCTTAGGTTGAAATATTTGTTAAAAACTGAAAACAATTTAGCATGTTATATTTCAATCTATTCTCCACATAAAAATACAAATCAGATTGCAGTAGAATCCCCTGCTTAAAATTCTCCAGTGTTCACCATGTCCCGTGGAATAAAATCAGAGCTTCTTACAATGCTGCATGATGATCAAAGACTCTGATGTCCACGAGTCTGGGGGTAAGTTAATGACTGCACAGAGCAGAGAGAGGTCTTGGACATACAGGGAAGTGCATGGGCTGGAATTAGACAGTGATAACAGCAGTCACTGCAATTTTTCTACAGAGCTTGGAAATCCAGACTTTTCCAAATAAAAATCCTACATTTTAAATGTCCTCATTCTTTAAAAGATCCCTAACAAGCCAAGGAAACTCATCTAATTCCCAGATTCAGCCCATGGGGTCCTGGTCACAATGCTGAACTCTGACCCTCATCCACCTGTAAGTCTTGCTTGCTTATTTTGTCTCCTTGAACACATACCCCATGCTCTAATCATCTCCTGATGTGACTGCCCTGTAAATTACCTCGGTGGTTCAGTCAGGTGGTTCAGTCAGGTTTCCCCTAAACCTGCCTTTCATCACATGTTCAGAAGTCCCTCTTTGCCCTCTTTTCTTATCTATGAACACATAATCCTACTACACAATTCAGTTCAAGGACTTTTCTTTAAGCTACACTTCACATCTACGGGACCAAACTTACCAGACCGTCCCCTTCAACTCCCAACCTCCATATGATTCTAATGACTATGTTGATCTTACAATATTTTATATTACACCTATAAGATCTTGCTCTTATTTACTTGACTCCACCTGAATAACTCTAAGCTCCAGTAAGGCAGAAATGTCAATATCAATTCTCAGCACTTAATGTAGTATCTGGTACACCACCACCACTATCATCCTCCTCCTCATCATCAAATATAGTATTCACCATGTTCCAAGTACTTTACAAGCATTTACATGATCTCCGATGCCAATCTTGTATGATTTTACAGACAAATAAACTGAAGCATAGAGTACAACAAGGTTGAATACCACATAGTCTAGAATCAGAGATCTTGATTCTAGGTCATGCTTCTACATCATATTTTTCCTGGAATAGTGTTATTCTTTGGACATAAAATTAAATCTAAAAGTCACGCCCTAGTAGCCAACCATGCTTGTTTTTCCAATCACCTTCGTATGTGTCTTTCAGTTACTAACCGAATAGAAAGGCTTAGAGTTAATTTTGTCAAGAAGAATTTTTTAAAAATAGTGCTGTACAAAGGCTATCCCACCCAGCCTTCCTAACTCCATGTGCTCTTGATTGAGCTTTAATGAAAAGCAACAGTCCACCCTGACCCAGTGATAACACCGTTAAGCAGTTTATTTTGTTGCAAATAGCAATTTAAGAAAATATGTCCTTTCATTTTTTTCTAGTACTCTTTGTTATCGTGGTGAAATCCAAGTTGGGCTTCATGTGGGAAATCAAACAGCCAAAAGCAAGGGAATTTTTTTGTTAAACATAGAAATGCAAAAAAGGAAAAAAAAAAAGGAAAACTATAAAACGTAGGGTTGGGCATACAGCTCAGCAGCACAAGCGCCTGCCTGGCAAGTGCAAGGTCCTGAGTTCGATTCCCAGTACCAAAAAATAAACAAACAAACATAGAAATGCAAGGGGATGCTTTCTATTCCTTATGAGGCAGTTATTATTTATCTCCATGACTAAGGAATGGAAGATCTAAAAAGAAGCTAAGTGCTAGAGTGGTCTCCTCACCTTCACCCAAATGGAAGTTTCACAGTCCTGTTTAAAGTTTCGGGTCGAGGGCTGTCACTCCCAGGAACCAGCGGGTCGACATTTCCCTTTGCACTCTGACTGCAGACATTGTTCCTCTTTTTATCTGATTATAAATATCCAACTAAAGTAGCTTAATGTTTAGAAAAAGTAAAGACCTGATAATATGTAAGAAACTCTGAGGTATTCTGTTGACACTTAAATAGCATAGCCAAGGACAACAGGAAATCAATTAGTACTATTAATCAGTAATCTAAGAGCATTGTGCCAGTGTGCAATTGTCCTTTTCTTGGCTAACATCTGTGAAGTAATTGGTCATTGAAAAATCTGATAAAGGAGCATTCTAAAGGTGCACAGTAAAACTCAGGTGATTTCCATCCATTATGGCTGACCTTTCTTGCAAGGTTCAACTTGACATTTGAAAACATTTTGGTTATCACTTTTCTTTGAAATGTACTATGTACCTGTGGTCAAAGCTATACCTTCCTTTAATTTGTATTAGTTTAAAGTTTAAAGCAAAATTAGTTTAAAGCATAAAAGTTTAAAGCTCTTTAATATTGGTTTTGGTTCTTTAGTTTTTAAAGAAAGATTCCATACATACAGATACCCGCCCCCTTCCCTACTTTTGGCCCTGTATTCCTGATTTATGAGCAGTGCTGCCATCTGCGGGTCATTGGTAGGAAAAACGCATGCATTGCTCTAGAACCATCTGAAGTACGATAGAATACGTTTACCATTTTAGAACTGACCTTAAATTATATACTCTCCACTCTTTTTCTCTCTTTCTTTCATTTTTTTTCTTCCTCACATGAATCCAATATGACTCGAGCATTACACAATGTTTACCTGCAGGTTTAAATAAAAAAGCAAGCTTTTACTGCCCTCTGCTGTTCAGGTTACAAAGCCTTATTTAGTATTTTTCAATCTCTTTACAAATATTTTTAATCTAATTGACATAAGAATTGCACACGTTAGAAGTGTACAAAGTGATATTGCAATACATATATACAATGAGTAATTACAAAATCAGGATAAATGACACGTCCATCATCTCAGGCATTTACTATTTCTTTGGGATGAGAACATTCAAAATCCTCTCTATTTGCTGCTTTAAAATATTCAATTAATTGTTGTCAACCACTGTGTTCTAATAAATTCTTCTTCTAACTGCATTCCTTTGCTTGTTTTGCTCAAACTAAAAATAGAATAATAAATTAATATGCTTGATCATTCACGAAAAGAATCCTAATCCAAAAATTTATATGGAACCATGACAGATCCAAATAACAACAACAACAAAAAAAACTTCAATAAGAAGAACCAGTACAGGCGAGAAAGTCCAGACACAAAATCACACATTTATGATCAATTGAATTTTGAGGAAAGATGAATACATATAATTGAGAAAGAACAATCATTTCAATAAATGGGGTTGAAAAAAATGGATAACCATAGATAGAAGAATTAAATTAGAACCTTATCTCATACCACATACAAAGCTAAACTCAAAATCATTTCATGAGGAATACAAGACCTAAAATTATCAATCTTCTGGAAAACAGCATGGTAGGAAAGTTCTATGGTTGAGATATACAATGATTTATTGGATATGTCTTCAAAAGTGTAAGCAATAAAAGCAAAAATAGAGGAAATAGCATCAAACTAAAAAGCTTCTATATAGCAAAGAAAAAAACATAAGAGCAAAGAGACAATCTACAGATTAGGAGAACATATTTGCAAACCATACATCTGATAAAAGATTAATATCCAAAATATATAAAGAACTCAAACTACTCAATAGCATAAAAATAACTAGTTCAATTAACAAGTAGAGAGAGGACCTGAAAGGTATTCCTCAAGATGACATACAAATGGCCAACAGTGTATGAAAAATGTTCAGTATTGTCAGTCAACAAGGAAATGCAAATTAAAACCACAATGGGACATTGCCTCATACCTATTAAGCAGACTATCATGAAAAGATGGAAGAGAGCAAGTGTTAGTGAGAATGTGGAGAGAGGGAACTCTTGCCTACCATGAGTAGGGACATATAGCCATTTTAGAAAATAATATGGAGTTTTCCCAGAAAAACCCAAAATTACAAATATGATATCATCCCAAAATACCACTTTTGGTGCATATTTAAAGGAAATGAAATTAATATGTTGAAGAGATATCTGCATTCCTGGGTTCACTGCAGCTTTGTTCACAAAGTCAAGATATGGAAGAAGCCTAAGCTAATGCTGTCAACAGATGAATGGAAAAGGAAACATATTGTTACTTACATGCCATGGGATATATTCAACTTTGTGACAGGTAAGATGGATTTTCAACTTGATTCACCGGACGGACACCTAGGGAATTAGTAAATCACACTTCTGGGTGTGTGGGTCATGGAGCCTGACCCTGCATGCTGTATGTGGTCACTTTGTCACTTTCTCACTTGTTCGTTTCCTGCTGTCACTCTTGGCTGCCATGAAATAAGAACTTTGCTCCACAGTGCGTTTGCCATGATGTTCTTGCCTTGAGACCAGCTGACTGAGGACTGAAACCTCTGCAACTGTGAGCCAAACCTCTCATCCGTTACCTTGCAGTATCAGGTATTTTGTCTCAGTGATGGGTCTACCGACTAAAAAGCCTAAAACAGTAGAGAAGGAAATGTTGTCACTTGTGGCAACATGGATGAACCTGGGCAATGTTATACTCAGTGAAATAATCTAGGTGCAGAAAGATGAATACCGCATGATCTCACATGTATGTGGCATCTGAAAACACCAAACTCATGAAAGTAGAGAGTAAAATGATAGCTGCCAGAGGCTGGGATTGAAGATTCAGAGTTGAATAGGGGAAAAGAGATATTGGTCAAAGCATACAATGTTTCAAATTGAAGAATTAAGCTTTGGAGATCTATTGTACAGCATGACTATGGCTAATAATAATATTTTGTATACAGTAAGTCCCCAATTTATGAACATTCTGCGTTGGTTTGGGACTTATTTTGCAAGGGGAACAACATAATACAGGACACATACTTTATATAACTATTTATAAGTCACCCAAAGAACAGTATACAAAAGAGTGCAGGAAATCTGTCCACACTCTAAGACTAAGGAATCCAGCTGAGGGCCTGGATCCCACAACAATGTCCTACATGAATCAAGCTGAATACCCAGAGCTCGTAACAATGCCTCCCATGAATCCAACTGGAGGCCCAGAGCCCATGACAGTGTCTCATGCAGGCCTGTTTCATGGATCTGCTGGAATGGCGCAAAGGTCAGTGGTGGAATCTACAAAGTCTGTGCCAGCAGGAAGAAGGACCTGTGCTAGCAGGCTGAGGGATCTGCACTGGAGCCAGGAAGTGATGCTCAGAAGAACCAGAGCTCCCCCAAAAGGTACCACAGCCGTCATCGGCAACGGTGAGGTCCCGAGCTCCTCTGATGGTCAGGATGGCCGAGTTCCCATCAGGGAAGCCAATGCAGCAAGCTTTTCCTAGAGGCCAGCAGTGCACCATCTTCCCCTCCAGGACCAGGAAGTGATGCCCAAAGTGAGGATCAGAGCTCTCCAAAATGAACTGAAGCCATTCTCAGTGCCAGCGAGGTCCCGAGCTCCTCGGAGGATGAAAACAGCCAAGTTTATCAGAAAAGTCAGCTCCCCACTGCCTCTTTCAGCTCCCAACAGTCTGCTTCTTCTCCAGGTCTGCCTCCTATGCTGCTGGCAACAGTCCTCAGGTGGGCCTCCCACACCCAGCACCACACTCACTCAGTTCAGCTGGGGCTTATAAGTTGACCACCAGTTATCAATCCACTACACATTCTTACCTCCTTTCTTCCAAGCCCATGTGTCTACCTTGATAAAGGACAACACTCTCTACCAGTGCTTCTCATCCCATTCCTCTAAGGTTCTCTATTCTTGCCCCATTAGACATATTTTCCTAGTGGTATTTTCCATTTGTGCACCTGGGTGAATTTATTTCCACCTGTTTACAAAGATGTTTGCAACTTTATCATTTAAAAAAGGGGAAACCCACTCTACGGACTTCCTATCTTTTTCTAGTCGTCTTCCATATCTCCTCCCTTTTTATCCAAATTTTGCAGGTAGTATCTGTTGTCTCTTTCCCTCATCTCCAAATTCTTTGTCACAATCTGCAATTTACCAGTGCTCTCGTTTTGGTTAAATAGTCAATGTGAGTTTTATTTTGGCTTTTAAAAGACTCCAGAGCCAAATAGGGTTGAGGATGCTGTGTGTATGAAGTATTTGAAAGCTGTTTGGTTTTAAAATGGATCTACAGAAGGAATAAACCAGAGCTCTCCCAGTCAAACCTGGCTGATGGTCATTTCACACTTACCCTAGAATATGGTGTCATTTATAATTTGAGTGAACAGAACATTCTTGGTCAAGTGTTTATGATCTCTGAGTGGTTATATGGATCAGAGATTTGAGGCCAGGATACAGAACCCAAGATCCACCTGCTCTCAGTGATTTTCTCTGTGTCCCTAAACTCTGAGATTTCTTTAGACTTGCTGCATCTACCAGGGACATCAAGTTCATACACTTCATAGTGATTGTGTGATTTGTACCTCTTATCTTCGAGATGTACTCCTCCTTAAATTCTTTCTTACTCTCTTTTATTAGCTGATTTGTGTAGATAGAATTTATCGCTACTATCAGCTTGCATTCCTCTCAGTGTTTCCAGCTGACCAAAACTCTAATCATTTTGGTATCATATCACTGGCTTTATCATTTTCTTCATCTTTTTTATTCTAACTCAGAACCACACATTTTTGTTAATGCTAAGAATAAAGATCACAAACAATAGCCTAATAATCAAATATAATCATTTTAGTTCTAATTTTAATAAATCATATGGTAAATTACCTAATGGTATTCTCAGTCACATCAGTCTCCTTCATTTACACACACACGCACACGTGCACACACTTGCACATGCACACAGTCCTTACCTCCCTGATTTCATAGCTCATTCCTTAAGATTAGCTCTGATACCATTTTCTCTGGGAAGATCTGGAGAGTGCTCTGTGCTTTCACAGTCTCTAAACTTACCACTACCATACTATTTTATAGTACCTAACTTCTGATTCTCACTCCTCTCACTAAATTAGGTAAGGAGGAGAGACAGTGTACTGGTTACATGTGATTCTGCCTTTAGCATTTATCTTAAGGCCCTGCACACGTTAGGAGAATAATATAATAAGGGCTCAGATTTTACAGTTAAGACATATTTAGGGCTCAATTTCAATCCCTCCATATAAATTTGAAGCCCACTAGTCTGTATAGCTGCTATGTATTAATAAAAATAAAAACAGCATAAAACAAAAGTGGAATAGAGATCAGATGACACACCAGCTTCATAATGTGGGTCTCTCATAGTTCACAGCCTGACATGTTAAAGTGAGAGATTACATTGTATCTATGATATGAAAAAATATTTGAGGACTTATAAATTCCTGGCCATTTTTGACACAGAGCACAGAAAATGAGAAACACAGCTCTTTAGAGCAAGATTGAGCATACTTTCTCCTTTACCAAGGAAATGTATAGTTGAAGGCTTTATCTTGTATAGTGTTTATCCTAGAATATAAATAATGAAATGTACCTTATAAGAAATGAAGATTCTGGGATTCTAGAATAGATGGCCACTCTGGAAACTATCATATATTTTCACATGCAGCCTTATTCTAGAGGAAGTGGAATACTGGCAAGATTTTACTTCAATAAATCTAAGTTACATATAACTTTGTCATCCCTAGTAGGATTCCCAAAGTTACAGCAAAGACATAGTTTGAAGTGTGCGTTAAAGAAGACTTAAGGTGACTTAGACAAGAACCATTTCCATCTGTTTTTAGGGTCAAAGCACACAAAATAGACAGAAAATACGAAGATAACTAAAGAAGTGGAACTTGATTCTGTTGTATCAAAAAAATTAAACAGAGGAAACTCCAACTATATAAAGTTCACCAGTTTCAAAGCAGATCACTTTAAAAACAAAAGCTGGCCTTGCTTATCTCATCTAAAATATGTGGTCTCTTATCAACAGGAAGTACAGATGCCACCTTACGCTTTATTATTGTACATTCCACTTTCTTTAAAGTCATTGTGGTGGGTTAACTAACGGTCAACCTGTAACACTCAGCTGAACTGAATCAGTGTGGTTCTGGATGAGGATTGTTGCCAACAGCATAAAAGGAGGACTGGAGAGGAAGAGGTGGTGAAGTTGGTTCTTCTGGAGGAGCTTGTAACGCTGGCTTTCCTGATATGAACTCAGCTGTTATCACTGGAGGAGCTTGGGACCTCACTCTTGCTGAGGATGGCTGTGGGTTTTTTTGGGGGGAGCTCTGATCCTTATCTGAAGCATCTTTTCCTGGCTCCAGTGCAGATCCCTCAGCCTGCTGGCACAGATCCTTCATCCTGCTGATGCAGACTTTCTAGCTTCCACCACTGACCTTTGGGCCCTCCCAGTGCAGATCCTTGATACAGACTTGAGTGTGACATTGCTGTGAGTTCTCGGCCTCAGCTGGACTTGGGAAGGACAATGCCATGGGCCCTAGGTCTTCAGTTGGACACGTGTAAGACATTGCCATGGGATCCAGACCCTCAGCTGGACTCTTTGGGTCTCTACTGTGTGGACAAATCTTTTGCACTCTTCTGTGCTTGACTTTTTGAGTGAATATTATAAAATAATCGTATAAAGTATGGGTCCTGTATTAAATCTATTCTCTTGTAAATCCTGACTGCAATAGTCATTATAAGGAATTGTCAAGTAAAAGGGGCTGGAAATACTTTTTGAGGAAGCTAGTGTATCACTTATAACTGCTCCTATAAATTACTGTACAATAAATGTGGTTTTTTTTTCCTTTGGAACTGAACTTAGGACCTCATGCTTGCCAGGCAGGCGCCATGCCACCGAGCTATACCCACAGCCCAATAAATGTATTTCAAAATTAGATTTAAATAATATTTTTCATCCTTGTAGCTAACTGCTTATGTTTCTTACTCTTATGATAGAAGAGAGCATTGTTTTCTTTCTTTTCTTATTTCCTCAAAATTTTGTGTAATAATTACTTATGACCAGTAAATAAGATTATGGTTTGCAGTGTGTGGTGTCAGAAAGAAGACACACAGCTATAGTTTTTCGTTAGTAACATACTTTAACTCACTCAGTTTTTTACTACAAATAGGCATGTTAAAAGAACTTGGGTTATAGAGCAATCTTTTATTTATTTACTCAATAATGTTAAATGTTTTAATAGAATGCTACCTTAAGCCCAGCCCAGTACATATTTGCATAACTTTTTCTCTTTCTTTTAATAAATGTTAACAACTACTCCCTTTTAAGTAAAGTTTTTTTCCCTTCTGAGGCTGGAGATTCGCCTTTGGAAAAGTTTCTTTGACCACAGTTTTATTAAGGTATTGTGACTCTGTGATTATTTTTTTCCAATGACCATCTTGTACAATGATGACATTAGTGACCTGGATTTACACAGATTTGGACAACTTTGCAGTCTTTATGCCCACAAGGGCTTGGCCGGACTCAGAGTTTGATGCATTATCATTATTGCTAATATTTACTTTCTTACTGTACCCTTAAGATACTTTGTTGACAATGTTCTGCTACATCCTGAGTAGTGACTTACTGATATAACCTGAGCTTTTTCACTAAACTCCCCATGACAATCTACTGACAAAAATTGTGGTCAACATTTCCTTACCCCTTATAACTGTGATATAGGAATACTATAAAAAGATCTGAGTTAGACAGAATTAGAGAAGTGTGAGGTCACTCCCCAATTATTTAAATTTGTAAATTTGGCCAAAATAGCTGCAGCACAGAAGAGTTTTTGAGAGCTGCTTCAGCCATGACAGTGTGCCAGGTTTAATCCCTCCAGAGCAAGGGTTACCAGCCAGCATCATTATCTACCCAGCAATAACACCACGGTCAGGGGCAGAGATATGATTCTTTGTCAAGGCTGGCATGGTTGGTTAAAGTGACATATGTCATGCATTATGTGAATATTTCATTCTTGAACATGTGATAGTCCTGGAATGGTTTGGAGAAGTCTTCAAAAAGCATGTAATTAAGTCACATTTAAAGGCGTAGTCTATTATATCTTCTCCTGCTACAAAGGGACTATGGAACCCTGAGGTACCATTGCTCAAGACCTGTTATAGACACTACTGGTAGCGCTGTCTCAGTACTTGTCAGCTAGCACCGGGAAGTTGGAAAAGCATCCAAAAAACAGGAGCCACTGAAGTATTTGTACAGTTTCATAAACAGAATTGTTATAAGATGCCCTGGCTGCTTCTTTAGAACTACTTTCAGGAAAATAACTTCATAGGTTAGTAGAGGAGAATTTATAGGACATGAGCCACAGGGTAGGGCAAGAAATACACCTTTGAGGCTCTCTTGCTTCACTGAGTACTCTCTGTACCAATGTAAAAGGGTGAGAACCAACTATGTGAAATTTTGTCCTCCTTTTATTCTAGGATTTTTAGGAAATAAAGATCAAACCTGTGAAAATAGGGCAAAAATATTACAAGCTATCTTTTCAAACTGCCGGACAAAAGCACTGTCTAACAAGTCTTCCCAAGAATCACCTGATTCAGCCACTGTCTGAGTGGCAATGGTTTAAGGTCTTAACCAAACCCAGGGCTCTACCTGTTTTTTACAATAGCTGCAAGCTAAGAATAGTTTTATAATCTTTAATGACTGGGAGAAAATCAGAAGATTACAGTGGAACAATCAGCAGGAAACACCCGAGAGAAATATTTTCTTTTCATCCATGACCCTCAGCCTTCTGCTCCTTCAGAGGAGCATCTGATCTACTTTCCTTCTTGTGCCATTTCATTTTATAATCTAAAAAAATTGAGTGATTGTAACAGAAGAAAGTTACTTTGTGAGAAAACTTATAGCTAAAGCAAACAATAAGAGTAAGTCTATGCTATCTAAGTAACAGGTTAAATGGATAGCACTCACGTTAACATAAGTAATATTTTGAACAAAATTATGTCTTGTTTCTGTGTTAGCTGCCTGTCTTAGTTACTGTCTTGTCAGGGAGATACCGTACCTGACACCGTTATGGTTTGTGTCTGGATGTCCCTCAAAGCCTCACACAGTCATGGTCCAGTGCTGGAATTATGGATGCGAGTGCTACACCTGCCTTGGGGCGGGTGGTTTGTATACAATGTAATGGAGGGAAAGAGGCTGTTTGTCTCTTCTTTTCCCTTTTGCTCTTGATGCTTTTGCTGTCTTCCGCCGCCATGAACGGTTGCCCTCTGCCATGTGCCACTCTGCCTTGGAACCAGCCAAATATGGACTGAAACCTCCACAAACTGTAAGCTAAATAAACCCTTCTTTCCCTAATTTTGGGTGTCAGGTATTTTTGTCTCAGCAAGGAGAGAAAAGTAATCAAGACACACAACCTAAATGAGAAGTTTATTTTGTCTCAGAGTTACAGTCTGTAGGTGGTTGGATCCAAGGCTGAACAGCATGGCAGAAGAATGGCTGCTTACCTCGTGGCAGCTGGGCACCAGAGAAAGTCAAAGGAGAAGCCAAGAAGGGAGATACAGTTACACCCACAGGAAAGCCCCTCTTCTAACCCCATCTCCTAGCAGCAAATGAGCTATAATGCTCCCACAATCTAATTACCTCCCAAAAATCCCCAGCTATGATCTCATGAGGTTTTGAGGAGACATTCAGATCTAAACCAAAACATTCTGCTCATGGTCCCCAAAAGACTCACACACATCATTTTATGCAAAATGCATTTACTCCATCTCTAAGAGTTGTCAAAGTCAACAGTTCCAGCATGGCTGAAAAGTCCAAGTCCAAAGACTTTTCTGAGACTCAAAGCAAATTAGTAGCTGTGAGCCCCAATAAAAATCAAAAAGAAAGTTAAATACTTCCAACAATATACAATGGCACAGGGCAAACATTCCCATTCCAAAAGGGAGGAAGAGGTGGAAAGAAAGGAATGGGATCAAAGAAAGACTGAAACGCAGCAGGGAAAATGTTAAATCCTGTAGCTTTGTTATGGTTTGTGTCTAGATGTCCCTGCAAAGCCTTATGCACTTTAGATGGGACATTTTGGAGGTAGCTGAATCTGTGATGGATCCATGGTTCAATGCTAGGATTAAGGGTGCTGGGATTAAGAGTGGGTGATTGCTGGATCAGTCCACTGGCTGGACTGGCACTGCCCTAATCCCAGCAGTCCGGAATTGGTCTTTCCCCCTTTAACTCTGGGTATCAGATATTCATCAGATTAATTATTCCACCTCCCTTAATCTTGGGCTTCTGCAAAGCCTCAGAATATGAGAAAATGTAGATCAATTTTCTGCCAGAGCATAACACACATCCCGGAGTCTAACTGCCAATAAAGTCCTTTTCAATTCAAACCTCCTGAACCTGGTCTTTGCTATCTCTTTTCATCACCGTTTTGGTCTTATGAAATCTGAGTACAGCATTCTAGGGCGGTTTCTGCAGCTTGCACCACCAAACCTTTCGAAGCTCCTCCTCCAAGCCAGTTCCAAAAGCATCTGGACCACAGGGTCAAGTACAGCCAGAGTGACAACCCCATTTCTCTAAGACCAGAGTCTGTCCTAGTCACTTTCTCCTCACTGGGACACAATGCCCAACGGCCACAGCCTAGAGGAGGACAGGCTTGTTTTGGTTCATGGTTATAGTCCATCGGCAGCTGGCTCCCAGGCACGACAGCATGGCAGAAGAGCGTGGCCAGCGAACAACTGCTCACTGCACGGTGGCTGGGAAGCAGAAAAAGTCAAGGGAGGGCCCGGAAAGGGAGCTGTACCCTTCCAGGTCATGCCCACAGTACCCCGCCTCTTCCAACGCATAGCTGCCTCCTGACAGCAGGTGAGCTGTAGAGCCCCCAAACCATCACTTCCCAAGAGCTCTAACTATAACTGCCTCAGAATTTTCAGGGACATCTAGGTCTAAACCGTAACACTGCTGTAGGGGAGAAGGCTAGTATCACTTTCCTTGGCCATCCTTCCACCCCAGAGTAAGCTGCAGCATTTACGGATCTCAAGAGGCCTCCCTTAAAATTGCTGTCACAGAAAGGTGTGTTTCGAGTTATCACACCATCAAGGAACAACATGTAGGATTATCCCAGTAGGGAAAGGGTGAGGCTTTAAGCGTGAACAACTATCCCAGCGGGGAACTGATGGGACGTGCGTGTGTGGCGGGGTCCTTCCAGTGTTGGATGACGAAGACATGGGTCTGCACTGTGAGTCTGCGCGTACCAGACACAGCTTTGAGGTAGGGTTAAGGACAGGCCTTGCCTGGTAGAGCCAGTGTGCAGGTGGGCAGAGTTACATTCCTTTAAAAGCCTCCCCTCAAATTGCAGATGAGTAAAAAAAGTTAACCCAGTCGCATGTTACTCAGCTTCCCTTCTCCCTGAACCCAGTCAACCCCAGCCCTACCTCCTCCCCAAGGAACTGAGGGAAATAAGCAACGCCTGGGCGTTTGCCGAGAAGGGCAAGCCACGCCCCGCGGCCCGAGCCTCCGGGGCTGGCTGTAGCGCATCTCCGCGAGCCTGTTCCTCCCGCCCGCCAGAACCTCCGGGGCGCAGCCCGCAGGCTCTGGGGCTGAGGCCGCGCAGACCCCGCCGCTGGCCCTGCTGGGGAGCGCGGCTCCGCCTTAGAGGGCTTTTTGTGAGCCAGCTAAGGAGATGCGGAGCAGAGTCTGGGGCAGCAGAAGCGCTCCACACCCGGGGCCCAGCCCCACCACGGCCAGGAGCCCGTTATAACGGGAAACGCAAAGAAACCGGGGGAACCGGAAAGGTCCGCACCAGGGGCGGGGCACGGGAACCCCGATTTGGGGAGGGGGAGGCGAGGAACGCCCACAAGCGCAGCCAATCCCGCCGCCCCGCGGAGGAAGAGGCGGAGCCGGGCCCGCGCGGGCTGCCCTCCGCCGCCTTCCCGCGCAGACATGGCCTCGGC
>NW_004955472.1:12369265-12438112 GCF_000276665.1 Chinchilla lanigera | reverse complement strand
CTTTTGCAAGCTTCCGGCTTCTCTTTCCTCCAGACTTAGGTTTCTCCTCCCTGAAGTTTTCTCCTGCAGCGCAATACCAAGATTTTGCCTTGATGACTTTCAGAGCGCAGGCGTGCTTTCCCTGGAGCCTCTCCCGCGCGGGAGGCGTCTGGCTGGACGGCCGTGGAGCGCGCACAAAGTTAGAACCCCGCTTTGCAGCCCGCGGGCGCGGAGGTCGGGGCCGAGGCCTCGCTGCGGGCGCTGCGCAGAGGAAGCGCCAGCTCCCCGCGGCAGCCCGCCTCCCTGAGCTTGGAACCCTTCTTTCCGGCGGGGAGGAGAGAAGAGTTACAGGGCAGTGCGAAAGGGACAGCGATGATGAAACTTCAGGGTGGTTACTACTGGCCAAGAAGACGGTTGTCTTTGTTCGCTCGTGGAGCTTTCTGGCCGCCGTCTTCGCAGTTCTCGCTGGCAAATCGGTGCGAAGGCAGCCGGGGCTACCAGAGCGCAGTTAACTCCGGGGCCCCCGACCCCCTTAGGGTGAGAGCTGAGGTTGAGTGTGTTGCTTCCAGGCTTAAAAGTGAAACTTCTTTTGCCATTTCAAAGTAATCATTTATAAAAGGCGTCTCCCATAACAATCAGAGGAAGGAGGCAGAAACAGTTTCCGTTTTTTGTTGCTTTTCGTGTTTGTAGTATTGGGGATTGAACCAAGGGCCTTTGGATCGAGTTACATCCCTAACGCTCCGCCTTCTTGAGAAACCGGAGGCGAGGTCTCACTTAATTGCCCAACCTGGGCTCGAATTTATGGTCCTCCTGCCTCAGTGTCCGGGATCTCAGGCATAGCACCGCTCCGGCTTTAAGGAGCGAGTTCCCCTTCTGTGCCTGTCTATGAAGTGGGGGTTTTACTGCAGAATTTGCTGGCGGGTGTTCGAACTGCATTGTCTGCCTTGCATGTGGTTGAAGCTACTGAATGGTACCGCTTGTAAGCACGGAATTTTAAATTACCTTTCCTCAGACAATCAAATTTTACATTATCTTTCCTCAGACAAATTAGAACGGTGGGTGTTATTAAACCCCAGCTTTTCACCTTTCCCTTGCATTTAAAGGGCCATCAAAAACAGAGAGGGGTGATAACCTAAAGCAGTCTCATTTTAGCCTTAGCATTCTCTGTCGCACAGCACCCTTGTAATATGAACGCGTTGCTTTTAATCGCAGAACGGGCAGTGTGGTGTAAGTCCTGATGGACGTACTGAATAGTGTATATTTTTGGTCTTGACAGCTGCTGTATATGAAATTAAGAGGTGGAAAGGGTACCAGGACTGCCTCCTGATTTCTGTCTTTGAGGTCAGAACAGGCAAGAACTTTCATATCCCCCAGACTGCAAGGCAGCATCCTGGATAGAAAATATATAGTTCCTGCATCCAAAGCAAAATAGACCAAGAAAAACCATATCCCATCCCTAGGTCTTAGACTAGTAGAGTTGGACCATATGGCAACACAAACCCCTGAAGTGTTCAGAATTACACCATGGAGCCCAGAAAACGATGGAAGTGGCCCCAGAGCCTGGGATTCCCGTGTGGTCTCTGTGTGCTGTTTCATTGCATGACTAAACGTAGGTCTTCCTTCCTTAAGGCAGAGGGAGTGCAGAGTGCTACCCCGAAGTGGTCCTCCTCCTGGAGCCCACTGGACACACTGCAGGCGTGCAGGCAGGAAGCACACTTATGCCTCTGATCCCCATTTGTCTTCCGTGGCACGCGGTGTGTAACTCACCACCACCATTTCATTGGTCATTTAGCTGCAAGTTGGGTTGGTGTAGGGGTGGGGCTGCTGCAGCTCGGCAGCAGAGAGGAGAGGAAAGAGCTGCAGAACCCAGAAATCCAGCCTCAGGTGCCAGCACACCACTTTGTGCACAGCGGTTCGCCTCCCACCCCACCCGGCAGGCCCTCAGCTTTGAGAGTGCTAACCACTGCTACCGGGAGGTTGCTGGATTTAAATACCGTGACATGTAGTGCCCCCAGCCCAGATGCGCTCTCCATCCACACCAGCCCCAGCACCTCCCTTTGTGAAAAACAAATGGTGACAGGGTTGGAGCTTAAATTCAGATTCCTCATTTTAGATCGTTCCGGTGAAAAACACCATGAGGCTTGGGACTGGCAGTGTAATATGTGGTGTGTCGTTCAAATCCACTGTCTCCTGATAGAATCCTGTTCAGATGTATTTACTGAATACCAGCCAGGTACTGGGGATGCATCTTGGAGTTAGATTGGTCCCTGTTTGTTTGTTTTTTTTCTTCTTTCCAGGCTCGTTGGTAGGTGGCATGTCTCATAACTCATCTATAAAGTTGAGGTTTTACTGTAGAGTTTCCTGGGAGGACAGGTAGGGACCCACCAATATGATAGTGAAACAGTCACAGGGTGGAGGGCGATGGGTAAGTTTAGTTTTCAGCTTGACTAGATTGAGACTGCTGGAAGCTGATGAGGGGTGCACAGCACACATCAGTGTTTTCATCCAGTGATGTTCTGAGCTGCAGCGGGTATTAGGTGGGGCCCAGCTGCGGGAGGGGGTCATTGCAGGTGGCCTGTGAAGGATGTGTCTTTCCTGCTCTCCCCTCGGCTCTGCTAGCTGGCTGCAGTGAACTGAGCAGTTTTTCTCTTCCACACCCTTCCACTACGATGTTTCAGTCTTGGAAACAGCAAACCATGAACTCAAGTTAGGAATACCGGGGGTTATGGTTTGTGTTTGGACGTCCCCCCAAAGCCTCATGCAGTTGGGGGGTGGGTTCTAGAGTTTGTGATTGATCCATGGTCCAGTGCTGGGATTATGGGTGTGAGTGGGGGCTGGCAGCCTGCATACAATGTAAGGGAGGGAAGGAGGCTGCTCTCACTGCTCCTCCCCTTCTGCTCTCCTTGCTTGTGCTGTCTTCCACTGTTCTGCCACGCGGCCCTGCCTTGGGCCAGCTGCGTATGGACTGAAACCTCTACAAACTGAGCTGAATAAAGCTTTCCTTCCTTAATTTTGGGCGTCAGGTGTTTTGTCTCAGCGAGAGAAAAGTAACCAAAACACCAGGTATTTTGTCCCCGAAACAAGAAAGGTGAATAATACGGGAAAGTGGTGAAAAGAGTCAGAAAAGGCTTTGTGGGAGGTAGATTTTAAACTCTAACATAGTTCCCTTCTAATAAAACAGAATTTGTATGTTGAGCCCTAGCCAGTGTGTTACGGACTAGGAGGTGTGGCCTTTGGGGCAAATTAGGCCTTGAAGAAAGAATCTTCATGAATGCAAGTAATGTCAGTTTTTTTTAAAAAGCCCCAGAGAGCTGTTTTCTTGCTTTCCACCATGAGATAAGGCACTATCTATAAATCAAAGAGCAGGCCCTCCTCAGACTAAGAAATGTTTCTGTTGTTTGCAAGCCATCCTCTCTATAGTATCTTGTTACAACAGATTAAAGACAAGCCCTTAGCTGAAAAGAGATTTTTTTACAAACCTGTGAAGACCTGAAGAAAGCTTGGAGTGGAAACAGCTACAGCGGAGGTCTGAGGAGGAAGTGAGCTCTGTGTCCCGAGAGGACACGTGACAGTGCTGATGCATGGGGAGAATGGGGTCGGGTCAGTGCAGCTTGTGATGCTAAAACAGGGCGCACCCTATGGTGACAGGATGGAGCTGCAGGTGGAGGCGGCACACTGTGAGCACATTTATTTGAAAGCTAGAAAAGCAGGAAACTAAAGCTCCTGCTAATGTGAGGGGTCCCACACAGGTTACTCACAAAGGCTTTTCATCCAGGGCTTTTAAGGCCTTCAGAAAGGAGCCTGGCCCTTGTGCAGGCCATAAGACCCCTACCCTTCAGGAAGCTGCACACTTTCCAGAGTCCAGTCTATGAAGGGTTCCCTCGGCCTGTGTGCCCTTGGGTCAGTGACCTGCCCGAACATGCGGGGTCACGCTCCAAATGCTCCGAGGAGGTCCCTGACAGCCACAGACATCTGGCAGCTGTTTTTGTGAGATTCCTGGGCGGTGATGACTGAGCACACTCCATTTTGGGGTTTCTGACTCCATTTTGGACCCACTGTCCTTACTGCTCAGTACAACCCTAACTCCTGTCCCGGGAGAGCCTTCGCTGTAGACCATGGTAAAGGGTTTGGATTTGATTCTAAATGTTCTGAAAGTCACTTAAGGGTTCTGAGCAAAGAAGAATGTGCGATATCCATTTCTAAGTTTCCCTTAGCGCTGTGTACAGCGTGGCCTGTATGGGGAGGGAGCTAGATCAGGCCAGAAGCCGGGTCACAGTGCCCAGGACTAGAGTGGTGGCTGTGGACATAGTGAGAATATAGAACAAAGATGGGTAAGAAAAGAATGGATGATTTTCTTACCGGGAGCACCCGAAAGGTGGTACTGCTAGGTGAGTCATTTCTAAACAGGAAGTAAGGGTCCATGTGTGACTTTGGAACGGGAAGCGGGGTGAGGGCGGGAAAGGTGAGGAGGGTGAGGAAAGAAGCCACCTGATATGAGAGTACTTAAAACAGGGCTTACGGTTCACCGCAGTGAGACGTGGTCCAGATGGGGGTGAGGACACCTTCTGTCGCATGGCCACGATGCTTGCCCTCGGGGTTCACACCTGGCATTGTCCAGGAGAACCTCAGGGAGACACTGTCCCCCAGGTTCAGCCATGGGCCAGTGGCATGCTTGCCCATGACCAGGCAGGTCTTTCCAAACACAGGTCTTCCAAAGACCAGACCGGTCTTCGGCATTCAGAGAGAGGGTAGTAACTGGACTGTGGTTTCCCTAGGAACTGCCCAGTTTTCACTTGGGAGATGAAAAAATAATTGGCTACTTCCTGTTTGCTGGGACAAGGAGGGGATGTAGTCCCATTGCAGGTGGGTGGTAGGCTACCAATGTAATGGCATTAAGGGAGGCACCAGGCTGTACAGTCTGGTTTGGGGAGGCTAATAGGCCCTTAACACTCTCCTCTTGGCTGTCTTGAGAGTGGCTAACAGAGATCTTCCAGATGAAAGTCCTTGATCGGGGTCTGAAACTGGGGGACAATACACAGGCTCCACCTGAAAACCAAATAACCAGTGAGCCTGCGTGTTTTTGCCTAGGGACACAGTGGCGTTTCGGGTAGGACAGTTCCTTTGCAGGACTGTCCTGAGCACTGCAGGACCTAGAGCGCATCCTCAGCCCCGTGCCCCAAAGCGCCAGCCGCACTCCCTGCAGTCTGTGACCACCAGAAGTGTGCTGTGTTTCCGGACGCCCTCAGCAGAGCCGCTTCACCCTTGGCTGGGGAGCCCTTGGTTACATCCGCAAGAGAGAGACTATCTGGTGAGCACACACAGGAGCAGCGAGGTTTCAGTACTGATCAGCACGGAGAAAGGGGGAAACAGGCGATCTTTGTCGATGCTGTTGGTGTGAGGACGTTTATTTTTATTTTGCTTTGCCGGGGTGATAGGGCGTGGAGAGACAGTAAATGGTGCAAATGCAGTATTTCATTTGGTTCTGATGGATGAAGCAAAAGCTCAGACCCTCATAGATAAGGAAATGAAGAAAGAGGAAGTCTGCTCCTGTGGTGCACCGTGGACCCTTACCTGTGATTGTGGTCAGGGGGCTCAAGGCGTGCCTCAGAAGCGCGTGAACCTGTGCTTCCCAAAGCAAGCAGCGCATTTGCCTCGCTCGGCAGTTCGTCAGAAATGCAGATTGATGGCCTCCAGCCAGTCTCGCTGAACAGTCTTTCTAGGGGTAGGGGTCAGCAGCCCGGGCTCTCAGAAGTCCCAGCATATTAGATGCTCCCCGGCTTTTGACGACCCTGACCTAGCTTGTTTCGAGGGATGAACGCCTGCATTCTAACTAGCTTTGCCCGTGGGTTTACTCAGGTGTTCGTTGGTCTCCTGTGGCTGCCGTCGCAGTGACCTCAAACTGAGCGCTTTCACACAGTGCAAATGTGTTTTTGTGATTCTGGAGGCCAGAAGTCTAGCATGAGTCTGAACGAGGTTAGTAGCAAGGTGTCGGTCGGGCTGGCCCCTCTTGAACAGCCAAGGGAATCCATTGGCCTTCTGCAAGCTCTGGAGACACTGGCGTGCCTTGGCGCACAGCCTCTTTTCTCTTCCTCTCTTCCCATCATCATCACCTTCCTCATCTGACCTTCAGGCCTCCCTTTCATAAGGACCCTCATGGTTACATTCAGGGTCCTCCCAGATCATTTCTCCAGTCTCGTGGTCCTTCATTTAACCATGTAAAGTAGCATTTGGAGGTTCTGGGAATAGGGATGTAAATAAGATCTCTTGGGGACTATCATAGTTTGGCTCTTCAATATCTCTCAAAGGCCTGTGTATCCTTTGGTCACCAGCCTGGAGCACCAGTGGGAGGTGGTGGAAGCTTCAGTAGGTGAGGCCCAGTGAAGGAAGTTAGGTCACTGGGCCCTGCCCTTGGAGGGATATCAGGACCTGGCCCCTTCGTGTCTATTTCCTGGTTGCTGTGAAGGGCACAGCTGCATCCTGACCATGTCCCCACCATGCTGCTCTGCCCTGCAACAGCCTCAAAGCAACGGATCCCAGTGACTGAGACACACTGTGAGCCAAAGTAAACTTTTCCTCCTTGATGTTAGTGTCCTGGGTATTACATCACAGCAGTGGAGTGCAGCTGAGCAGAAGGGCTGTTAGCGGCCTACTACACATAGATTTTAGAAACTTGTATTTCAGAACTACCTGAGGAGCTTTAAATAAATTATGCCTTTCCTATTAGTCAAAGTCTTTGCAGTCTAGAATTGGGGAAGAGAGTGAGCTTTGAGGAAAATCGACCATTTCACTAGTGAAGTGGTATCCAAAAGATCTCTGGATGTTCACCCCCGGAGCTCTCCAGACTTCTCTAAAGTACAGTGTCACTGTATTAGTTTACCAGGCCTCTGTGACAAGCAGCCCTGGTGACGTGAGCAATACGTTGTGCTCCTGGTAGCTAGAAGCCCAAGAGTACGGTGTCATCAGGGTTGGTTTCTTCTGTGGTCTTTTGCCTTGGCTCGAAGATGGCCACGTTCTCCACGTATCTTCACGAGGTCTTGCTTCGGTATGTCTGTGTCCCAGTCTCTTACAAGTTCATCACTTTCACCGGATTAAAGCTCGCCCCAGTGACCTCCTTTAACCTTACGTGTTTAAAAGACTGTTGCCAGATGCAGTCACCTCCCGTGCAGGAGGCTGGAACTTCAACACGTGGCTTCAGCGCAGAGGGCACCGCTGAATGCGTAATCATTCCCTGCAGAGGAGCTTGGGTGAGGAGCAGTCACTGTTGTCAGGGATGGAGCCACCAGCTGTCCTTTTGCACCCTTTAGAACAGGCCTCCCAGACAGACATTTAGCCACTGTTTCCTGATACAGCTGGCTTCCAGAATTTTACAAAGTCCTGGGAAACTTCAGAGCCGGACTGGCCCAATACTGAGGCTTTGCTGCACTTGTCAAACTTGATAATGGTGGCCAGAGATGAGAGCCTGCCTCCAGCTCTGGCTTTTTTAAGTCATTGTGAGCAGAAGCGCTCAGAAAGAGCCCATTTCCCTGGCGCGAATGAATCTCAGATGCCCCGGGTCATGGCATTTTGCAAATGCCATCAGCGAGCACTAGGTTCCCTGAGCAGGGTCCCAGTGTGATGGTTCCTGAGACCGAGGGCGGTAGTGGAAGTACCCTAGGGCCAGGTACGAGGGAAAGTTGGCACAGGGAAGGGGTGAGAATGCACTCCTTCAGCGTTGCAGAAGGAACCGTTCTGGCCAGGTAAGCCACCATTTGAGAAAGACGCTTCCTTGCCCTCCGATGAAGTCAAACGTTGAATCCACTTTTTGAGATCGGCCTGGTTGTCTGTCCACGGAGGAGTGTGGGAAGAACCCCCGACGGTTACAGTCCAGCAGTGACCTCAGTGACCAGAGGTCCCCGGTTAAGAACTTTGTGCTGTATAATGAACTAACGGGTGTGTAGAATCAGCCCAAAAGTCAGATTTCAGGTTTTGAGGGCGTTTTGTAAGCAGTCTGGAATTACGGGGGCTGAGGGCTGGTGCTGCCAAGGTCTTGACTTTGTTTCCTGAGTCTGAATAAAGTTATCAGTGAACAGTCCTCTTCTCTGAGGGATCACTGTGGCACCCAGGCACCGTGCCCGTGGGCGCTGTCCCCCTGGGCAGCAGCTTGCCCTTGCTGAGCATCAGCTCCCTTGTAACCCAGACGGTAAAATTCCTGATTGAGTGTGATGCCATGAGGGACACCTGGGGATATTAGGCGGAAGTTAATGGTTAAGCAAGAAAGAGCCAGATTCCTGCCCTAGCTTTGCTCTCATGGTTTAAGACCACTTTCTTAACTGTTGTGCTCTTCTTTCTTCCTTTGTAAAATGGGTGTGACACCGTGGGGCCTGTCTCACAGGGTGTACCCATGATGAGCAGAGGGAATAAAGCCTCTGCGCACTTCACGTGCACACTGTGATGCGTGAATGCCCCTACACAGTCGCTTTATTGCCAAGGCAAGCACTGAGTTGATTGTGGAATTTAGAGGCTCAACAAGGTAGGGACAGAATTAGCACCTCATTGGGTGCTTCCTTGTAGCGCTACTCTGCTGTCCAGCCAGCAGATGGCGACATTGACCATATCATGGCTCTATGAGCTTCAGTCAGTGAAGACCAGGTCCCTGGTGTGGCAGGATATTTCTCAGTCACTACTTTTGTTGCTAATCCCTTGCAAGATGTGGGTTTCCTTTAAGGACAGCCAGTCAGATGGCGGAGTAGGCTTGCCTGCGGACGATTCCAGGTACAGAGACTCCATCCTGGACCTGCTTTTGGGTCCAGTACCTACCACGTGTCCTTGCTGAGGGCTGAAAAACTGCCTTCCTAATGCAGGACCATCCCGCAGCCCGGGTGTGCGGACTGAAGCTCGGGGCTGCCGCCGTGAGCCCAGGACGCTGGATCTCAGCAGCACACCTGCTGCCGCTTAATCGCTGCTTCCATGCTGGGCGGGCTTGTCTAAGCTGAGGCTAGTGGTTTCACGTGAAACTGGGCTTGTTTTGTGTACAAGCCTGAGGGTCCAGAGCTGAACCCAGAGTCTCCGGATGTGGCCCAGGAAGAGTCACATGAAAGTGACCATAAGTAAAACGCCAGCGTTTTCCTGAGTGGCTGAATCCTTGAAGAGTGTGCTGAGAGTCCTTTCAGAGTCAGCAGTTTATTCCTGGGGCCCAGGGTGAGAACGCAGGTGGGACGGGTCATAGCTCCGTCGTTTTCGGCAGTAGGGACATGAGATGGGGGTGAAGTGGAGAAGCCAGGCCGGAGGAGGGCCTGGGATTGCGTAAAACAGTATGGTTCTTTAAAACATGTTTTTTCTGTTGAACTGGATGATTTAAATGTGTTAACTGAGCTGAGTACTACTGTTGATTTGAAAACTATAATATTGGTTTGTCTTCACTCACAGTTAGGTTGACAAAAAATATGTAACGTGTGGGCTGGGTGTGGTGGTGTGTGCCTGTAGTCCCAACATGCTAGGAAGCCGAGACAGGAAGATCGTAACTTCAAGCCCTGTCTCAAAGTAAAAACTATAAATGGCTGGGGTTGTAACTCAGTGTGAAGGCCCTGGGTTCCATCCCTCATGTGACCAAAGGAATAAAAAGTAATCTGTGCTTTCAGTAATGTATCACAGGGTGGCACCAACTAACTTAGCCACATAAAGAAATTTCATGGTAAACCAGCAGATTCTCCAGTAAAAGCTCAATTCCCTGATTTTCCTGATTTGTTGATTTCTTTCCAGAAAATAAGGACCGGGGAGAGAACCATTTTCCTATGTATTGATATAAGTTTCCTTGTATAAATTGACCTGAAAATTACTTAATTCAGGTGTCTAGTTCTTCAGTGGAATTTTTGCTCAGAAAGCTACTTTGTTTTATGTAGTTGAAATTTTACTCAAGTAACAATAGATTTATTTAAGCCTTTTCATTGAAAAACATGCTTAGATCACTTTTCATGAGTTTTCCAGTGAAATGTTGTCTTTAGCCTGTCAGTCATTTAAATATTTTCTCCTTTAGGAGGTCAGTCTGGGGAAATGCTCCTGAAGACTTTAGAGACTTAAATTTCAGTTTTAACAGTTTAGTTCGTGTTTATCTTTGTAAATGTTCTTAATTTTGCTTCTCAGTCATCAACTCAGGTTAACTCTTAGAGAGGGGAAGGGGGTTTCTTTATCTGTCTGTATCTTTACTGTACGTAAATATGAATTAACATTTGAGTGGCAGCTTGATTTTATATATCTGATGCTAACTTTCATGCCTTTTCAATCTCTTCTGACTGCGTTCTTTTGCAGCTCTGTGAGTCTAGTGGCACAGCAGAGAAAATTTCATTTTTTTATAAAATGGTAATGAGAAGATACCATTATCAAATGACATAGCAGAAATTTTACATCCTACTAGGTTTTTTTTTAACTTTCTTTTCTCCATATTTCAATTAGCATAGAAAATGAAATTGGTCATAAAGAACTTTCAGTAACTGCACTTGCCTCCTTTTAGGTTTGATTTTCTAACCTAAAAGTATCATTTTGTGCTTATTTGTAATTCAGTCAGAAGTAAATGTCCAAAAAGTGATCTACAGTTTGGTTATCTCAAATTTTTTTTTGATTTTTTTTTTTAAAACAGAAAGCCTTCATTTGCCTTTTTGTTTGTTTGTTTTAGTAAGTTTTAGATTTTTTTAAAATTAGGGCTTAGCAAGAGTGGAGGTAAGTGTATAAATATAAGTGAATTTGTTTGAAATAATTACATTATTTTGTTTCTAATGAAAAGTGACCCAATGTGATATTTTTTCTCTCTTAGATTGGAATAATTGGTGGAACAGGCCTGGATGATCCAGAGATTCTAGAAGGAAGAACTGAAAAATATGTGGACACTCCATTTGGCAAGGTCAGTACCCAATTAGTGGAAGCATGTTAGTTCGTCCATCTTTTTTACTGGCTTAATTTTCAGGTTAAGAGGAGAAGGTGCTTTTGTGTTGGAAGCCCTGGGCCGTTTGCTCCGGGCTGAGGGGGCCGGGGCTGCCGTTGGGCACCTCAGCTGAGGAGGTGTCCGTAGGGATGGCCTTGGGCCTCGCTGTCAGCATGGCTTCTGAATGTGTCCAAGTAACTTCTCAAATCATGTTGCTAGAAATCACTCATTTCCAACCTAGCAACTGTACTGTTCAAATTTGCATTCAAATCAGCTTCTACTTTGGGGCCTGTGGGTCACGCCACTGTGACCTGAGGGGGCAGGCTGATGACTAATAGGATGAAACATTGCCAAGTGACATCTTCTGAGTGAACCTGGTCCAAAGGAGGCTTGTGTGGAGGAGCCAGAACACAATCGATGTTAATACAACTGGAAGTAAAACCTTTCCCTTGCCTGTCCTCCAAGCCTAGGTGTCACTGGCCGAGCCCAGCCCCGTCCGGCCACTTCCCAGGTTGTATTTCCTCTGGTCTGCCTGTGAAGGCTTCCCTGTCTAACCATGCCAGCCAAACCCCCCTTTCCAGCTCAGTTCTTGGATTAACATCCTGCCTTCCAGATCTGTCTTGCCCACTTCGTAGCCTCAGGTTCTCAGGGTCTCCCTGCGTTACCTCAAACCGGCCCTTGGCCGTCCTGGGTCTGGTCAGACAGGCGGCGAGTGGCACTGCACGGTCCCTCGTGGCAGGACAGTGGTCTCCTAACTGTCTGCCTTTCACTTTCGCACCTGTTCGTGGACCTGCCAAGTACTCCCGCTGTGTGTAACGTGATTAGTGGCGTCAGAGTCCCCTGGGTGCAGGCAGACCTCAGGTGATGGTGCCCACACAGCGCCCACCCCCGCGGCCGGCAAACCTCGGAGTTGGTAAGTGGGCCAGCAGGAAGTTCGGTGAATATTGATGGTTGTACTGACTGATCAATACAGACTCTTTTCTCAGGGTATCTTCAGATTGCCAGTTTCCATGAGTCTGTTGTGGGCTAGCAGTTCAGGTGGCACCTTTGTAATTGTTCATGGACGTGTTTTTAAAACCACTGAGTTGTAACCAGTTTTCATTGCCTGCAGCCCTCTGATGCCTTAATTTTGGGGAAGATAAAAAATGTTGACTGCGTCCTCCTTGCAAGGTAAGGTATTTTAAACTTTTTGAAGATGCCTGCTGAAGGAGAATTTCAATTTAACTTAAGTTCCAGCAAGAGAAATAATGCAGGTGTAAGAGTCTGTGCGTGGACTCAACATCTTAGTGGCCTTTACTTGCTGTGTGTGGCTTTGGGAGAAGGTATACTTGGGAGATCTGTGACCTCTGCACTTCCCAGCACTCTCTTAGAGTGCAAAGGCAGCACAGTTAGCTACAGTTTAAGCTCTGAAAGAAGAAACAGTTTCCTTTGCTCATTCTTTTTATAATTATTAAGATAAAGGAAAACAGTACTTCACTCCTGATCCCTTTTGTAGTAATAGTTGTATGTTTGTGGGGAGCAGGCTTAGGGACCCCGAACCAGGTTACTTACAGTTTTTATTCCCTTGTCTCTCTGTGAGACTAGTGCTAGCCCCTATTGTAGAGGAAGTAACATCATTTTTATCATATAGCTAGAAATTAGTCAAACCACGTGTTCATTTTCTACTGCTTTATTGCAGATCACCACAAGTTTAGCTGCTTAAAATAGCAGACATTGTCTCCTGGGTTAGGAGTCTCGTGCAGTTTGCCAGGCTGCCCGCTTGGGTCTCATAGATCACACAAAGTATATTCAGAGCTCTATTCTCATGTGGAGCTCCAAGTGTTTGTTCAGACTCCTGGCTTGTTTGCAGAATTGTAGGACGAGGTTGTAGGGCTGCGGCCTCCGTCCTGAGCGGTGGCTCACAGTCCTTGCCATGTGGCGGGCTGCAGTACCTCGTTCCATCACAGCTGCTGCAGAGCCAGGAGGGCCTGTGGGGCATGCCACTGAGGTGGGCCTGGTCACTGCGGTGACTTCCGGCGGCTTTGCTGCATTCTAATGGGTGGAAGTGAGTCATGGCCACACAAAGGTGTGTCTGACATTTTTGAAATGGAGGTACGTTTTTGGAATTCAACAAAACTAAATTTTAGTTTTAGGTGATCACCCGGGGTAGACTCCGGGTAACCTTTCATTGGTCCATGGTCACTGCTAAAGAACTTAATTTTTCTAAGCTGTAGGAGGAAATGGCAATGCATGCAGTTGGATGCTGAGGGTTTCATATTTCTGAACTGGACAGTGTAGTACTCCTGTGAAATGTTTGACCCTCCTATGCACTGGATTCTGAACTGCTTTTGATTTTTTTTTTATTTTGAAAAGTCTGATCAGAGTTTTGGAGTCTAACCTCAGAAAAATGCCTGTGTACTTTCTGATTACTGATGGCCCCCCACCTTCCGGGAGGTCACCCCCGAACTCGGGAGAGAAAGCGCAGCATGCTGTGCATGTCTGCAGTGACCCTGATGCTCTGAAGACTCCTGTGGCTGGGGGTTAGAACAGAGATGACTTTGTAACACTGTCTACCACAGGTATTTCATTTTCCGCTTTATAGATTTAAAAAATGGGGCCAAGACAGCTGAGTGACTTTGGTAGGTACAGGACTAGTAAGTGGTAGAAATTTGACTCCAAGTTTCTCTCAAAAACTCAGGCTATTCTTTATTTTTTAATATTTGGATGTATTTCTAGGTTCCTAAATACGTCTGTACAAGTGAGAATATGAACCGTGTGTATGGATATTCAAATTACCACCAAAAATAAAGTATGTAAGGCAACACAGAAACAAAGCCCAAACTTTTAATCATCTTTGAGCAAAGCAAGGTTTTGTGTGTTGTTCCTTGCTTAAGAGTGTACTTCTAAATTATCACTGCAAGAACTAAACTTGGCTCTTGGACTGCCTTTGTGTGGCAAAACATTACGTGAGTTTATTAGTCTTTAAGCAGCCTAGAATATTGTGGGCATCTCTAAGGTACTGCTTATAAGTATGTCATGTAACACATGTGAGTTTTTAAAAATAATTTTAGAAATTGACTTCTCTTAATTAGCTATTTCCTGGAGCTTCTTTGGTGGTTTTTGCAGGTGCGTATGTGTTCATTTGTGTATTTCAAGTGCTCCAAGAATTTTAGCCACACACGTTTGTGTTCAACACATTGACTGCTTACACGGCAGGTGTCCCCTTCTAGGTACCAACAAGGAGGACAGGCAAGGACGTTGTCCTCAGAGCTGATTCTGGCTGGAAGGGTGGACGCTAAAAGAAAACCCATAGTTTGAGATCCTGAGAGGCTGTACAGGAAGAAATAAGCTCAGGGGTAGTGATGAGATACAGCAGAAGTGGTCATGGGCGGCACCTCCTGGAGCGCAAAACTGGCGATCGGAGGGCTGAGCAGGAGTGAGCGAGGATGAGTGACAGCGAGGCCTGCGAGGCCTGCGTTAAAGGCGCAGCGGAGAGCTGAGGTTGCACTGGCGGGCCAAGGCCCAGATGAGGTTGGGTCTCGGGTGAGGTGTTGGCTTTAAGCTGGTAGGAAATCACTGGTGGTTACAGTGGTTTGCTGGGGCTGCTGTAACAGTATCAGGACTGGCTGGCTTTCAGAACAGAAATTTATTTTCTCACAGTTCTGGAGGCTAGAACTCTGTTTTATTTTTTTGTTTGTTTTTGTGTTTTTGTTTTTCTTTCGGTACCAGGAATCAAACTCACAACCTTGCGCTTGCTAGGCAGGCGCTGTGCCACTGAGCTAAATCCCCAGCCCCAAGGAGGCTAGAACTCTGTAACCAAGGTGTTGGCAGAGTTGATTCCTTCTGAGGATCGGGGGCAGGGGGGATCTGTTCCAGGCCCCGCTCCTTGGCATAGAGATGGCTTTCATTTCTGTGTCTCCACACCTCCCTAACCTCTATAGTGGCTAAATTTCCCTTTCTTACGAAGACATGAGTCGTATGGGAATAGGGCCCCCACGCCGTTGACCTCATTTGAACTTAATTGCCTCTGCAAGGGTCCTCTGCAAGTGTAGTTGCGTTTGGACGTACGGGTGTTGGTTAGGTCTTCATCACAGGAATTTTGGACTGCACAGTTAGACCTCAGCCGTGGCCACACGTGAAGCGGTCAGTTTGTGGACAAAAGCTGTTAGTGTCATCCCTAAATGACTGGGCAGAAAGGGATAGAGAGATTCGGTGGGAGCTCAGGGCTCCGTTTCTGTTTTATTTCATGGCACCTCTTGCTTTCTCTGTTAGCACGTGTCACGCCAGATGCCCCATCAGGGGCTGCTTATGCCCTGCAAGATAGACACAGTGCCTCCTCTCGGAGTGTGAATTCTACGCAAGTTGATGCAGCCTTGGCGGGAAAATAAGTATATGCAGTGTAAAGGTGACCTGCTTTTAAGATGCAGTGGTTTGTGCTCATTGTAGACTGGTTATTGCCCGATTTCTCATTCTTCCCATGCCCGTAGAGGTGCCTTGGTGGAAAAATCTGGAAAACACCACTGTACATTAGCTTTCTAGCAGTGTTAACATGCCCTGATCACTCATCTACCATTTAATTCTCCTTCCCTTAGACATGGGAGGCAGCACACCATCATGCCTTCAAAAGTCAACTACCAGGCAAACGTCTGGGCTTTGAAGGAAGAGGGCTGCACACACATTATAGTGACCACAGCCTGCGGCTCCTTGAGGGAGGAGATTCAGCCCGGCGATATCGTCATTATCGATCAGTTCATTGACAGGTGAGCAGTCGTCTTACATGCCGCGGGCTTTTACAGCTGATGATCTGAGCACAGAGGGGTGATGTGTGCAAACTGAGGGAAAGGGGGCAGGAGGGGCGCAGACATGCTTTAAGTTTTTATTTTTTCTCATTTGATTAGTAATAATTGTATGTGTTGATGGGGTGCAACTTGGTGTTATATGTATACACTGTACAGTGATTAAGGTGATGAATTAACTAACGTCATTCACGTACTTAACAGTTTTGGGGTGAGAACATTTATTTTTATTTTCTTAAAATTTTGAAACATTGTTATTAATTATAATCACTGTGCTGTACAATAAGTCTCACAAACTTATTTCTCCTGCTTAACTTAAATTTAATATCCTTTATCCAACATCTCCCCAGCCTCTGATAAACACCACGTTATTCTCCACTCCTGTAATTGACGTTTTTGTCCAAGCAGATGCGAGATCTTGCACATTTGTCTTCCCCCTCTAGCTTATTACACTAACCTTATACCCTCCAAGGTCATTTGTTTCGCCACTTACAGTTTCTCGTGTCTGACACGTTCACGACGGGCTGCAGTTCGTCTGCCTCACTTCCAGGCAGCTTGCGTCACCAGTGCTGCATGCATGGCTGCCCAGTGCATGACCGTGCCACCTGTACCACCAGAGGTATGAGCCATCTGCTGGGCAGTCATACGTGGACCACCCGTGGTTCAGGCCGGTGGGTACGCGTTAATAGTGACCCTCTGTATATGTGTGCCTATCGTCTTGATCTAGTCATCTGTTGAGGGACACCTAGTTTATTGCATGTCTTGGCTATTGTGTGCAAAGCTACTGTGAACATCGGTATGTTAAGTGTCTTCAGCACACTGATTTCCTGTCCTTTGGATGTACACCCAAAGGCAGGTTCCTGGATCATATGGTAGTTTATACTTTTAGTTTTTTGAGAAACATCTGTACAGTTTTTCATAATTACCGTACTGTACTGATTTCCATTCCCACCAGCAATGTGCTAAGGTAGCCGTTTCTCCGTATCCTTGCCTATATGTGTGTTTTTTCTTTTTGATAATTGCCATCCTGAAAGATGTGAGATATCTCAATTTTAATTTGCATTTCCTTGATGTTTAGTCATGTTGACCACTTTCTCATGTGCCTGTTGACCTGTGTCTTCTTTTGAGGAATATCTATCTGTTCAGAGCCTTTGCCTATTTTTTAATCAAGTTGTTTTTTGCTCTTGAGTTGGGTATTACGTGTTACAGTACCCTTATATATTTTGGGTGCTAGCCCGTTACGAGGTGTATGGCTTGCAGATACTTGTCTTCCAGTCTGTATGTTGTCTTTTCATAGTGTGGGATTTTTAAACATATACGTAATTTTTTTAAAAGCATAAATTAATGTTTCTTTAGTACTGTGTTAGATATCTCTGCACTGATTTCCTTTTCCCTTTTGTCTCACAAATACTTGTTTTTCAAGGACACAAGGAAGGTCTACAGGGGCATTTACTAAGCCTTGTACTTGGTGGTCTCTGACTTCGTGTATCCTTTTTGTCCCGTAGCATTTTCCCACATTCTGGATTGTGCTGGTTGCACCGTGAAGTGTTACTTACCGCCTTTCCCTGTCCTTCGTGCTTGCTGTAAACTGGAAGCATTCTTGACTCTTCCTGAGGGACTGAAACCACTAAGTTGAGTTACAGAAAGGCCCGTTGTGTGCGTCAGACACGGTTGAATATCAGCAGTTTCAAGTGGTTCAACCTAATAAATAATGGAGGTAGTCGAAAATTAGTATATGCTGCTCACTCTGCCTTTTTTCCTTACCGTTTATTTGTTGCTGACACTGTACCTTTATTATCTGTCTTTCCTTCTGGGATATGCCGTATGAGGGCGGAGACCCCTATCTGTTATATTTACAGTTTCTCTTAAGCACCCATAAGAGTGCAAATTCATAGCTGATCAGACGTTTTAGAGTGTTTGAAGGGAAGGGTATTGGTTAGAGTTCTCTAGAGGAACAGTTAACAAGAAAAAGAAGAAGGAATTCTTAGATAGGCTTACAGGCTCTGAGGTAGGAAAGTCCGCAGTGCCTCGTGCTGGACAGCCATGGGATCCACTAGCTGCTCAGTCCAAGAGTCTGGAAGAATGACCAAGGATGCAGCGTCAACCTGAGACTGAGGCCTCGAAGCTCCCTAGAGAGTCACCAATGTGAGTCCACATTGAAAGGTTGAAAGAAACTGGGGGCCAGTGTCCGCAGTCCATGACGGTAGCAAAGGACGTATACCTGCTGCAGAAGAGGGGAGCTTTCCAGAGGCAGGGCAGCTGCCCCTCTTCCCCTTCATTCTCTGCAGGCGGTCAGCCTGTTGGATGGTGCTGCTCACAGTCGGATGGGTCTTCGCCCTTCAGTTTGCAGGCCGGCGTGCCAGTCATTCTGGAGACACCTGCAGACACACCCAGAGCTGTGTCCTGCTAGTCTGCTAAGAGTGGTCAAGCTGCCAGTCACAATTAAGGGTCACAGAGGCTGGGCCAGAATTGGTTTAGGCAAGATCTTAAACTCTCTAAGCCCACCAAAGTGTAGGTGCTTGGCAATAATGACTCAAGAGAAGATGTGTGATATGATTGTTTCAAAAGCAGAATACGAAACTCTGTACTCAGGAAGCTACAGATACATTGTGTCTTAGGGGCGCTGAACAGAAAAGGCTGAGTTTGGCCCTGAGCCGGGGATAAACGGTTTCTGAGGTGATGTGACCGTACACTGTTCGATTTCCTAGATCTTTGTCACATACAATAAATGTAGGTATTTCAGAGAGTGATGCTTTTAAGAAAGCCATTGGGTCAGAAGTAGAAACTAGAAAAAACAAGGTTACCTCTTGTTTCGGATCAGTTTCATTCTGCCTTGGCACTCAGTCCTGTAACCGTAAGCTCTCCTAAGATGTGTGTGTGTGTGTGTGTGTGTGTGTGTGTGTGTCTTTGTTGTTGGTCTTTTGGTTTGAAGTTTTTTGGGAGGAGGTGGAGGATTTTTTTGTTTGTGTGTTTGTTTTGTTTTTGTTGCTGCTGTTGTTTTGAGACAGTGTCTCACTATGTTGCCCAGGCTAATGTGAAACTCACTGTGTAACTCAGGTTGGCCTCAACTAGGAATCCTCCTGCCTCAGCCTCCCAATTGCTAGAATTACAGATATGCACCACCACACCTGCCTCTGGTGTATATTTTTGTTTTATGCGCCCTGTGGATAACCTGCCTTATTAATGCTTCCTTGGAAGTTCAAAGTCTTTAACAAGAGCCTTTGATGGACTGTAGCGCATTAGCAGCCAAGTAACTGGGTGCTTTTGAGAGTGGGCAGGATGGCTGGAGGGGTGTAGTTGATACCAGGGAATGTAATTTACCATGGAATCTCAGGTTTTATATTGATTGTATATTACAGTGATTGGTTGATTTTTAATATACAGTGTATGTTAAAAGTCTGGATACATTAGGTTAGCTAAGACTTTAAAGCTAATTTTACCTGTTTATCTTTTACTTTTTAATGTGGCCAATAGAAATTCCACAATATTTGGTTCACATATTACTGCTGCTGGCTGGCATCTTCTAAGTGGTAGTGCCCCGGTTGAGTGTGTTCGTGTTGAGTTGGGTACCTGGTCCCTCACTTCGTTAGTGCTGTCACCAGGTGGAAATTACAAGCTGGGGGCTGTGCTGTGGTCAGCCCGAGGCTCCCAGAGTCGTAGCCGCAGCCCCCAGCCCCGGCTCGTGTGACAGAACATTGCTCTGCACGGCCACCCAGTGAGTGTAGGTCCGCAGGGTGGGTACAGGAGCACTTGGTCAGGAGTTTGTGTCTTGGCTGTTTGTGCGGACATTCATCTACCCAGATATTGATCCCTCCTTCAGGACGAAGGGCTGGACTGCACCGTCTTTCGGGATGCTGTTCCCTGTGCTGCCCAGGAGCTGATCCAGACACTTACACTTCGGCTTATTGCCATAACTTGCCCGCCACGTTGTCTCAGAAAATCCATCCCATCCTAAAGTCTCTTAAAAGGATGGGAATTATTTCAATATAAAAAAATCATTGTGATCATTCGATTATAAGTTTGTAACAGAAGAGTGAGAATGGAATAGTGGGACACGATTTTGTAAGTGGTATCTGGAAAGCGCACCACTGTCTCTTGTCTCACTGCCCAGCAGGGGGAGCCATGCCAGGCATACCTTGGAGATCATCAGGGTTTAAAAGGGAGGGGTAGCTGTGACCTTGAGGTTTTTGTTTTTTTAGAAACATTAGATCTGTACTCTAATGCTGTGTACTCATCGAGGACTCTGACGGGGCTGGACGTCCTTGTTAAGAAAGCAGAGTTGTTCTTTTCTGAAAGTCGTCTCTTGTACCGCATTGCAGTTGGCGGTGAGAGGTGTGGGCATGGGCAGAGGACGCCACGCAGCGCATCTCCCCAGGCGGAGGGGCGGGGGCCCGAGGGCGTCTGGGTGCGCGCACGCAGTCCTTGGGTCTTTGTCAGGCATCGTGGGAATGCTTTAGGATTTAAAAGGAAAAAATAATCATCTTTCATTTGTGATTAGGGCAGCTGTGGGAAGCAGAATATCTTGGTCTTTCCTTAAATACCAAAAAAATTACATTTTCGTTTTCCATTTTTGTTGTGCAATGACAGATTGCCTGACTCTCTCCTTGTCCTAGGCCCCAGGCTCCACAAATAAAAGATTAACACTCTGCTGAATGTCTGCACTAGGTTTTGTCAGTGTCTGAGACTCCGGCTTTGCTGTCTCACGCCTCCTGCTGTGCTGGGATTGATGAATCCATTTCTTCTACCTGTGGGAGGTTCATTTTGTCAGGGCCCAAAAGAGAACAGAATGTGGATGTGATTGGGACTCATTTACATCTTCGTGGTCATCAAATAGGACATTTGAACAAGAGAAGGAATCGGACCTTTTATCTTTCCTGAGAGAATCTCATTAAACCATTTATATTTGAAAAGAATCTCGTACGACATCAGCATCAAGATGTGTGACTTGGTGGCTTCTCTCCTGTACAGACCCTTGTATGTGCCGGGTCTGCCTGGTTCTCTCGGTGTCACCTGTGGGGAAACAAAGCAACAAGTTCTGTGAGTGAGGAGTCCTGGAGGCGTCAGAGCAGCTTCCCCTCCCCAGCTTCTGGCTCTGCCATGAGAGTGAAGCAGCGTTCCGAAGGCTCGGCTGCTCTCAGCACTCCAGTTGGGAGTCTTCGTTCCTCCCTAGAGCTTCACGTGGGCTTTCACTCCAGCGTCTTCTCTTCCATCTCTTTGCTACGCCCTTCCAGACTGCCCTGCGAGTGTCTTACTGATTAATCCCACAGTGACTTCCTCTCCGGGTGTCAACAGTAGCTTCCACAAAGGGCTTTAAAGAGACAGTGTCTTCGGTGCGTGCAAAAATCGTTACTTTCTCCTTTCAGCTGAGCAGGATCAGTGATGGGCACCTTCTGAAGCCCAAGGCTTCTAACCCCTCCTGTCGGCCTGTGGCTTGGCAAGGGCCCTTCATAAACCTGATCAAACTCGAGGATGAGTCTTAGAAATTTAGAGGCATGACTGCATTTGCGTGGCCCCTGTTTTGTTTCTGCTTTTCCGTCTTGCAGCTAAAGGTGGCTCACACACATCCCACTTTAAAGCTTGGCTTCAGCAGTACATTAAGTGTCACATGGGAATGAGTTCCGCGAGATTTTTGCATTAGAGCAAAGCAAGACTTTCCCTGCTAGCTGCCTTCATCAGAGTGAGCCATTTTGTCTCTTCCTGTGTTCCTTGTGCACATGGCCCTCCATTTTCCATCCAGCTGTTGTGAGATACTGCTGCAGATCTTCGCCTGTGCAGGCTTGGAGACATGGCCTGTTTTCACAGGGGTGTCCCTGCCGTGAAGGCGTATGGCCAAGGACTTCAAGCCGGTTCTCTGTGTGACCTTTCTCTAGTGCCATCAATCTTCGTCGTTACAGAAATTCAGTTCACTGTGTGTGTTATGCAAGTCTAAAAACAAGTAACTCATCTGTAAATCATTTGGAAAGATCTTCATATTACATTATGTTAAGCTTAAGAAGTAAAAAGAAATGTCAGTCTAGTAGGACCTGCTTCAGTCACTTGCAGAAATATCCCAAGGTGAAACTCACCAATGTACCAGTCAAGGAGGAAGGTGAGATTTCTTACTTTTTAATAGTTGCCTTTTTCAGTAATGTTTTGCGGATTTTTTTTCCTTTACAATGAGAAAAATATAAGCAAAAAATGAAGATGAAAGCAAGCAGCGTGCAGTTTCCAGGGCCGCGTGTGGTTAGCACGCTGACCATCGCGCCTGCTTAGCTTCTGCTTAAGGAATGCGGCGGAAGCGGGGCCCCTGGGGAAGTGAGGACATTCGAATTCTTTCCTGACTCTGCCCCCAGATATCCTCGCGTCCTAAATGAGGGTGTTGGATTGACTCCCTAGAATCCTGGAGTCCTCCCTCTGAAGATTATTTTCTGCCACTTACTCTCTTGCTGAAGAATTGGAAGAGGCTTGAGTACACTTCTGTGATGCCTCTGACTCATCAGGAAAGTCCCCGTGGTAAACGCAGTGCTGAAGGCTCAATTATGTCTGTTTATTTTTCCACCCCAGGACCCAGCCCTGCCTTGGGTTTCCCCAGTGATGTCATTATCTAAAACAGCGGCCCCAGGTCAGGGCGTGCTCAGATGTCTGCTTCCTCCCAGGCACAGGTCAGTTCTGATTATTAGTCTGAAAGGTTTAGGTAAGAATTCCAGGCAGTGACTTTGCTCTTCCTTCCATTTCTGTGGTAGGCTGCTGTTAGCCCGTACTGTGCTCGAGCTTCCTGCCTGTCTTCCTTATGCTTAGTTGGAAATGTCACCCTCAACTCCATGGAGAAGATGAGCGTGCCGGGCATGCACTCGTCGTTCTCCTTCGCACTCCCTTTCTCCCGTTCTTGCATTCCTGTTTCTCGCCTTGCTGTACTTGAAGTAGGAGCACCCGGTCCCATCTGAGGTCTGCTCTTGGTTCTTCTCTGGAGCCTGGTTCTGTCACACGCTCCTCACTGTAGCGCCGTAGGTCCTGTTGAGCTCAGAGTTCCTACTGGGTGCCACAATCAGTTAATCCCACTTACTGCATGCAGTGATCATTTCCCCACTTTATAGCTGAAGGAGCGTAGGCCCGGACGTTGCTAGGAAGTGGGCCTTGTGGGATTTGCGCTCAGGTTTGTGTCCAAAGCCTGTTTCCTGAGCTGCTGCTCATCTGCTCTTCCTGTGAGTTCCACACTGGCGGCCCAGTTCAGGATGAGTTTCTCACACTCAGATACCTCAGATTTTGGAATTTGGGATTCAGTTCTGTCCCGTGGTGGTCTTAGCCCTCCCCTGTCCTCCTCCAAGCCTACTTCTGCACTTGGGATGCTGGCAGCTCTGGAGGCACAGTCCTGTTGCTGGTCTTCGTTGGCAGCCTCTGTCACTGCTGTATCCAGTCAGTCTCCAGATCGTGCCATCTGGTTTCCTGCGAGTGCTTGAGCCCACCTTCCCTTTTCCGACTTTGCAGCCTTCGTCTGTGTCAGTTCCCTGCCCAGTGTCCCTGCTGTCCTCCTCGCTGTACTCACAGGTGGTTTCCTTACTTCTCCCTGGCAATGTAACAAACCCGGAGGCAGTCACCGGAGTGCTGGGAACCACCCGTCTGCAGCCCTCTGGGATCTAATCCCCTCTGCTCTGATGGAACAGGGATCAGCTCCAGCCCACCTAACACAGATGAATTAATAGCAGTGCCTAGGGAGACGCGATCCCCGCACAAGCTGCTTACACAGATCTTACCCTTCCTGTAGTTTGATATTACTTCTTGCTAGTTTCTTTTATTTTTGTTGTTGAAGATCTTGACAAATGCTTTAAAATTTCTTGTCACCCCTGTGGAAATGGTTTCTTCCATGGCTTGAAGCCTAGGGTTCCTATTTATTTCCCTCCAAGCAGTGGAATATTAATACTTATTATCTGATCACATCCAGTCTTCTTAGCATGAGATCAAGTTTATCTCTGGATAATTCCAAAGTGAAAGAAAATAGTAGGTTCTTAGCCAATGTCAGGTGCTTTTAGACCTTATAAATAAGAACTTGTATGATTATTGTGGTTGGAAATGGCCAGGATCCATTTTAAAAGGTAATCTGCCCCATTAGTAAAGTTTAAAATGGCCAGGCCTTTTTATGTAACCTTGCTCTTTTGCAGGTTAGAATTTCAAAAATAAAAGCACCAAATGATGCTTTTTTTTTTTTTTCCTAAATTTGTATACCAAGTGTGTGCATATTTTTTCCCAACTGAACAGCCTAGGAAAATAATTAAACAACAACAGGATTTGATTAAGCTACATACATTGACTGGGACCAGGGTCCAGGATGCTTATGAAGCTGCTCAGTAACATCAAGAAATGTTATGATGGCCCTTATGATGTTGCGGACTCTGCTCATTATCACATCATTCCCTGCATACCTTGGGATCCCATTTTACAGCTGAAAAAACTGAGGCCTTAAGATATCATCACTGCCCATGTCAGAGTTAGGATGTTTCTTCATGTATTTCTGCTGAGCCTACTTTTTAACAGTTCCTCCTGGTACACAATAGAAAATAAACAGGTAGAACTCTGTAACTTGTTTATTGTGTCATCACTGGGTATAAACATGTTTTTTTTTTTTCTTATGGCACCATAACCAACTGGGGGCACCTTTGAGATTGGAGCAGATCGTAAGATATTCCAAATTCGTAACTTTTCACTTCCTCCTGGCTAATATAGCAGACCCGCTCCACTTCTGAATCTGTTACCGTTCCTGTCAGAATTCCTACTAGCTCGTTTCTGTCCATGCGCAATGTTGCTTGACTCATGAGAGTGCATTGTCGGTGACACTGCCACTGGTATAGTCACTTCCCCAAAACTCAGTTCCTTAATTTTCTTTGCCAGTATATTAATTGACAAATGTTCCAGCATGCTGGGCTTGCTGTAGACACAGACCTGTCTCAGTTGTTTTCGTGTTGCTTGCATAAAATACCTGCCACCCAAAAGTTAAAGGAGAAAAGATTTACTTAGCTCATTTGTTGAGCTAAAATTTGTGGAGATTTCAGTTGGCTCCAAGGTCGGGTGGCCTGGCAGAGGGGCATTGCAGGAGGGCCCTGGCAAACAAGAAACTGTCCATGACCGGGCAGGCAGAAAACAGCAAATGGCAGCCTTCCTTCTTTCATGTCCTTTTTATTCCATTCAGGCTACAAGCGTATTGGTTGGTACGCCTCGGTGGGTTTTCTGTTTTCAGTAAATCTGTCCATTCATCCACACCCAGAACTGTGCTGATCTAATTAGTGGACTAATGTAGTAATAATGCAGTATTCCATGCCCATGATGCAGTCACTGTCAAAAGCCCCACTTACGAGCACATTCGGCTTTGGTGGACATCAGGATACGAACCATAACAGACAATATTCCCAAACCACTTTTGAGGTTTATAGTTTTGTTTGCCTGTACGGAAAGACAGGTATTTTCCCTGAACTTGTTTGCAAATCCACATTTCCCAAAAGGAAAAAATATTAAAAGATGGCTGTCTTCTGACTAACTCCAAAGTCTTGATTTAGGAAACAGCCTTCTGGTTAATGTTTCTCAGAGCTTTTTTTCCCCGCTTTGTGCCTGAAAGTGCCCGGCATTCTCTCCTTGGCTGTCTTGAATTCATTTTTTTGCCAGTGCACAATATAATTTTGTGTCTTTCACTCTTACGTGGGGAGGTTTTTATTTGTGCATTAACTTTTCGTAACATATCCCTGCTTCGCAACCTCAAGCAAATTTGTGGAGTGTCCTTGAGTTGAGGCCCGTCTAAGTGTCACATGCTGAGACTGGCAGAGGAGGCAGGTAGTGGAAGATTTTTCATGCGTGGCAGTACTAGTGTCAAGCACTTGCATTGTGCTATCTCATTCAGTTCTCATATGGACCATGAGGTAAGTGACTTCTTTTTCCAAGTTAAAAATGAGAAAGCTAATATACCTGAGATGAGGAAGATGATAATGGTGTTCCCAGAGGTGCCCAGCTGGTGAATGATAAAGCCAGCCTGATCAGTCAGTCCCTGGAGTCTGTTTTCCAGTGAGATCTCATCTAATGTGGAGGTAAAAATTAATCTCCTCTCCTTGCTAGAAGAATTTACTAGGAGAAGCAGGGGTAGAGGCGGAATTTCAGCAGCAGTGCTTTACAATCGTGGAAACCATAACTGGGTTAACTTTATCTCCAGCTACAGAAGCACATGTATCAGCTTCCTGTTGACGCTATAGCAAATTACCACAAACTTAGTGGCTTGAACAACACACAATTTATTATTCTGTAATTATATTACTTAGAAATCTGACATGGGTCTCACTGGGCTAAAAAGAAAATGAAAAACATTGGCAGGGGCTTCCTTTCTGGAGGCTTAGCAAAGATTCTGTTTCCTTGCCCTTTCTCCCCCGACTCCCTGGCTTATAGCCGCCATCTGTGTTCAGAGCCAGCAGTGGCAGGGTGGAATTCTTCTCCCATCCCCTCTCTCTGACGTGACTCTGCCTTGCTCTTCCACGTGTAAGGAGTATTACAGTGACATCACTGCCATGTGGTTAATCCACAGTAATCTATTTTGAGTTGGCTTCTTAGCAACCTTAAATCTATCTGCTACCTTATTTCCCTTAGCTGTATAATATAAAATAATCATAGGTTCTGGAGATGAGCGTGTGGACAGCTGTGACTGTTAATCATGCCATGTCAGCTTGATTAGATTAAGAAGCAAATCAGTAAAGCATGTTTCGGGGTATATCTGTGTGTCCACAGATGATTGGCATATTTGGCAGCTGACTGGGTGGGGGAAACCCACCTCAGCTGTGGACAATACCAGCTCGTTCCTACATTGCAGTAAAAGGGAAAGAAGAAAGAAATTGCTGTACTTTGAAGAGCCCCATCCTGACTGAGTGGGTGTGTCTTGCTGGTGTCACCTGTGGACATCAGACTCCCTTCTTCACCCTCCCAAGTACCAGAGCCATCCCCACTGCACCCCTTGTGCTACTGGCCTCTACCTCCTCCCATGGGAACTAATCCTGTTTTGCCTGTGGAACCAGAGAAAATCATTACTCTCCTTGATGTAGTTACCACGCAAGACAGTGACCACCTCCTCGGGACCCTCACCACCAACCTTTGCCTCTGGGCTATAACCACGCTCAAACCTCAGAAGGCTGTAAAGGTGAGGTACATGGTGTGACCTATGAGGAGATGTGCAACACTTCCAAAGAACTTGTTGAGTTTTCTGATTCTTAAAAACAGATTTGGGGAACAGGTATAGGAATCAATTTTAAGAGTATAGGATAATGATGTAAGGAATATAAGCCTGGGTCAAGGTGTTGCTATGAGGCCATGAAGTAGATACTTTTTTTATTATTGGTAGTTCATAGAGTTTTGAAAAGGTGGAAATAGTTTGTTGGTGGACTAAAATATGTACCCAAAGGTGTTCAACTGTCCATGAGCTGGAGATTACTGATACTGAATTCCAAAGGTTCAGGAAAGTGGGAGTGCTATAGTGGATTTTCCAGGTAAAACCTATTCCTCCACATTGAGAGTCCCAAAAATGTACCCTTTGCTAATACTATTAAGAAACAGATTTATGGGGATTAGGAAGCAACACCCTCGAAGACCTGCATCATTTCTTTCCCCTGTATGCCAGACCTTATTCATTCAATCAGGAAACTTAAATGGGATGGGCAAAACTGAGTCCTGGTGTGGCAGCGGTCAAGTGGCAGCATTCAGCTGCTAAAGGCAAAGTGGACATACTTCACGTAATGCCAGAGGCACAGCGATGATAGAAGGTCTGACTCATGTAGACCTATGCTGTGGGCTAATTAACCATGGTGTTCTCAAAGGTGAAATAGATAGAGAAAGTCTGCTAAATTTTTACTGGGTTTATATAAGCAGAGAAATTTAGGAGAAATGAACAAAAATCTACCTCAAATCATAGCAGCAGAGAATGTGCTCCTTAACTCATTTCCAGACTTGAGCCAGTTTACAGATCCAAAACCCCTGGCATGACAGGGAAGCCAGGTCTCCTTGAGGAAGGACCCTGTTGCTTTACCACAAAGTTACACTGTTGATGTTTCTCCCTTTCTTCACCACAGAGTCACACTGCATTTTACAACCCTACACTGGGGGAAAGGAAATGGTCAAAGATTTTGTGGACTACTAGACTCTGGTTCTGAACTAACGCTGATTCCGAGAGACCTGAAACATCATTGTAACCCTCCAATAAGAGTAGGGGCCAGTGGAAGTCAAGATATCAATGCACTTACAGCCAGGGTCCAACTACGAGAAGGGCCAGTGGACCCCTTAATCTGTCGTATCATTACTTCTTCAGTTCCAGAATCCATAATTGGGGTCATTAATACTCAGTACTTGCAGAATCGCCCACATTGGTTCCCTAGCCTATAGGATTGAACCTATTATGGCTGTACAAGCCATATGGAAGCCATTGGAGTTGGCTCTACCTGGGAAAACAATACATCAAAAACAGTATTGCATCCTAGAAGGATTTCAGGGATTAATGCCATGCCCCTGTGAGGGACTTAAAAGATGCAAGAGTGATGGTTCACACTGTATCCCCAAGTAACACTGCTGTGTGACCTTTGCAAAAGACAGGCAGATGGATCTTGGAGAAAGGTGGTAGATAGTGTAAGTGTAATCAAATGTTGACTACAATTATGGCAGCTTTACCAGGTTATTTTCCTTACTTGAACAGATTAACACAGGTCTTGGTTCCTGATACGCAGCTATAAATTTGGCAAAAATTAATAGCTCCTCCCCATGTATCCATAGGACCCAACAGAAGCAATTTGCTTTCAGCTGGCAGAGGCCAGCAGTACATTTTCCCTGTCCTGCCTCAGGGGTGTATCAGCCACCAGTCTTGTGTCACAACTTGGTTGGCAGGGATGTTGATCACCTTTCTTTTTCACAAAGTATCATGCTAGTCCCTTACACTGATGACTCTCATAGTTAATTTCTCACCACTGAGACACAGTACCCAACGTCTGTAACTTAAAGGAAAAGAGGTTTATTCTGGCTCACATTTTCAGTCTGTAGTTGGCTGGCTCCAAGGTGGAAACAGCATGGCAGAGGGTCTCAGGTGGTTCGTGGCAGTCAGGAAGCAGAGAAGGTAGGAACCTAGGAGGGAGACAGACTCTTCTAGGTTACACCGTCCAGGTGATCCACCTTCTAACAGCAAGTCAGCTGTAGTGCAGCTATGAACCAGCTACCTTCCCAAAAGCCCTACCTCTGAACGCATGAGGTTTTGGAGGACTCCCCGGATCTAAACCGTATCAGTGTCATTTTGCTGGTTGTACCAAGTGAGCAAGAGGTTGTAAACCACTCTGGACTTGTTGATATAGGGTTTGCATGTCAGAGGATGGGAAAGAAATCCAACTAAAATTCAGGGGCCTTCTAACTGGAATTTCTAGGAGTCCAAAAGTATGGGGTACAGGCATATTCTCTCTAAGGGAAAAGATCAGGTGTTGCATTTGGCCCCTCCTACAACCAAGACAGAAGCACAATGATTAGTGGAATTATTTGATTTTAGAGGTAACACATTCTTCACTTGGGTGTGTTTTCTGAGTGACTCAGAAAGGTGCTAGTTCTGAGTGGGGCCCAGAACAAGGGAAGCTTCTTCAGCAGATCCAGGCTGCTTGGCGACTGCTCCGCCCCTTGGGTCATATGACTGACCTGATTGAGTAGTAGTTGAGGTACCAGTGGCAAATAGGGATGTTGTTTAGAGCCTCTGGTAGGCCTCTAGGGCAATCATAGCAGAGGTCATTAGGGTTTTGGAGAAAGGCATACAGCTACTGTCCCTCTGAGAATTAGCTCCTTGTCTGCTACTATGCCTTAGTGGAACCTGAGAGCTTGACCATGAGACACCAGGTTGGGGTGTGCCCTGAGCTCCTCTTCTGAACTGGGCCAGACCCCAAGATGAACTAGCAGTCATAAAGGCAGATGCGCACAACAATCCATCATCAAATGGAAGCGGTGCAGAAGTAAGCCCAAGCACATCCTGGAAGCGTAAGTAAATTATATGAAGAGGTGGCACCAGGTACTCATGTTCCTACTCCTGCTGTACTGCCTTCTGTACCCCAGCATGCACTTCCAGCCTCGTAGAGTGTATCCTGTGACCAGGTGGCAGAGAAAGAGAAGATCAGGACCCGATTTACAGATGGTATACAAGTTACGCAGGCACTACCCAAAAGTGCCAAGCTACAGCACCACAGCCGCTCTGCAGGACAGCCCTGCGGGACAGTGGTGAAGGGAAATCTTCATAGCAGGGACAACTTTGGGTGCACCTGCTCATACATACTGCTTGAAAGAAAATGGGACCAAATGTGTATCTATATATAGGTTCTTGGGCTATTGTCAGAGGTCCGCCTGGGTAGTCAGGGGACTTGAGAGGAACATGACTAGAAAATTGGTGACAAAGACAGTCGGAGAAGCATCTTGCAGATAGACCTCTGTATGGGCAAAGTGTGTGAAGATATCTGTCCCATGTAAATGCTCACCAAAAAGACTTTAATGATAAATGGATAGGTGATCCATTCTGTGCATAGCAGTCAGCCTTTTTCTTCACCTCTGTCTTGCCCATTAGGCTCAAAGTAGCTGTGCTTTTAGGGCTGGAGCTTGTACATGGGCTCAGCAGTGTGGACTTCCACTCACGAAAGCTGGCCTGGCTACAGCCACTGCTGAGTTCTGATCTACCAGGAGCAAAAGACCAACACTGCATCTCAGTAGGGCATCATTCCCTGGGTTTATAAGCCTACAACCTGGTAGCAACTCTATAGTATTGGACCACTTTCATCATGGAAAGGGGAGCAATTTGTCCATCGAGAGGCACTTACTCTGCGTATGCATTTGCTTTCTGTGCTTGTAATCCATTGATGAGTTCATTAGCCGAATGTGCTGTTAGGAGGTGGAAGCTGGTTAGAAGTGTGTCCCTGGAGTAGTGACCCGGAAGGGTGTCTTCTTGTCCCGGGCTTGTTCTTTCCTTTTGTCTGTCTCTGCTTTCTTGCCACCGTAAGGTAGATAAGTTTTCCACCAGGCCCTTCCTTCAAGGTTTCCGCTTTGGAACGTGCTGACCATGCGTTGAACCCACCGAACCTGTGAGCGAAAATAACCCTCTTCTCCTTTAAACTGTAGTTGTTGGATATTTGTTCCAGCAACAGGAAGGTGACTGATACAGAAAATTGGTACTGAGAGTGGGGCTCGTACTATGGTTGTACCTGAGCATGTGGTTTAGAAGCCTTTAGAACTATTTTGTGAGAGTTTTGAAAGGTTTGGAGATGCTGGGTAGAGGCATCTTAGCATGCTGTAAGCAAAGATTAATGAGAGATTCTGGCTGAACAAGAACTCTAATAAGAATACAGACAGAAAAGCGTAGGCTTAGGAGGTTTCAGATGTGAATGAGGACTCTTTAGAAACTGGACTAGATTCCCTATGTGTTACACTTTAGCAGAAAACGTGTCTAGTTTGCCCATGTCCTGAGACAGTGCAGGAGACTGAAATTAGGTTGGTGTGCTAATTAATCTGCTGGAGGAAATTTCCAGGCTAACATTTAACCTGTGGCATGGGTACTGGCTGCTTTTAGCCAGATCTACAGTGAGAATCGCAAGCGAAAGACAGAGCCAAAGATATAAAAAGTTTGCAGTTTTGCCAGAAAGGAATTGCCTGCAAGTTGGTGCAAATGAGAGGATGGTTTCTCAAAAGATTATCATTAAAAATAAAATGAATACTTTGTAGAGGAACAAAAGGCAAGACCTAACCCATTACAAGTTCAAGGGTGCAAAACTGTAAGCCTTTCATTACACCTGCTCAAAAAGAGCCCCCTAAGAAAGTAGCTCTGGTTCACTGCACTGCGTTCAGCCCTCCAGGGACTCAGATGCCTCTGTGCCGGGCTTCCGAGAGCGCTGGCCGCTGCTTGAGCTGGTGGCAGGTGCCAGCGTCATCTGTGTGGCGCTTGCTCACTTTCAAGGCATGCAGAATGCATGACTGTTGGGAGCCACTGGAGCTGGTTATTGGTCAAGCAGTCAAGCTACCTCAGTATTGAAAAGGCATCCTGCCAGACAATTACAGTCGTTAGTCCCTGGGCAGCATTACCCCCCCATGATACTAACTTTGCAAGTGTATAAAATAAGCGCCCCGGCTGTTGAAGTCAGTCCTCCTGCTCATCAGGCACGAGGTAACTCCACCTGACCCCAGCTCTTGTCCCTTGTCTTTATTTTTCTCATACCCACCGCCGTTTCTTTCCGGGGTACAACGAGATACCAACGAGGTACATTACACATGAGTTGTGGGCTCATAAAGGTTTCTACCCAGATTTCAGAGGATGGCCTGGGAGGCCAGGCAGTGTGCCTCTGTGAGGACCATGCATGAAGCTGAAAATGCAGTGTAGACTTAGGAAATTGGAGATCCCGGGAATATTTATCATTTGCTGAGGAAAGTCACAGGCAGTGAGCAGAGTGAGCGCAAGAGGTCATAAGAACTGTAACAAGCAAGGCTGTCAAGGCCGGGCTGCCCAAGCCCTGTGGAGCTCACGTCTGCTGCAGTCTGGCCAAAGTGCTAGACATGGAGCTACAGGCTTTGATGTTTGCTGATTTTCACTCGATTTCAAGCTTGCTCTTTCTTTGTATTCCTCCCTTTGGGAATGAGAATGTGTACCCTATGCCATTGTGTGTTGAAGATTTAACTTTCTGATTTTTATCGGGGCTCCTTGAATCTCTCAGAAGACTTTGGACTTGGACTTTTCAGCAATGCTGGAAGTGTGCAGACTTTGGTAACTCTTAGAGACAGACTAAGTGCAGTTTGCAAGTGAGATGGATAACAGTCTTGTGGGGACCGGGGGCAGAAAGTTACGGTTTAGATCTAAAATGTTTCCCCAAAACCTCATATGTTTTGAAGGTTGGAGCATAGCAGCACTGGACCCATCAGAGAACTCATCTGTTGATGAGGTCAGCAGTGAATATGTGTTAGGAGGTGGGGCTGGCTGGAGGTGTGTCACTGGGAGAGAGCCCCGAAAAGCTGTGTTCCCGTCCCCACCTGCTCCCTCTTCCCGGCTTCCTAGCCACCGTGGGCAGACAGCTTTTCTCCACCGTAGCGTCTGTGCCTTTGAGCCTTCCCATCCTGGACTGAACTTGCTAAGCCTGTGAGCCAAAATAAACCTCTTCTTTCATTTGTGGATTTGAGGTATTTTTTCCTCACATCAGAAGGTGACTGATACAGTTCAGTACCTGGTTCTGTTTCACCTACACCCAGGACTCGCGGGTCCAGGAATAAGGGTGGAAATGGGAGTGGTACCACTCAACATTACCCCTAGTGACCCACTGACAAAATTTTTGCTTACTGTTCTTGTGACCTTAAGGTCTTTTAGCCTAGAGGTCTTAGCACCAGAGGAGGGAAGGCTTCTACCAGAAAGCACAATGATTCCATTGAACTGGAAGCCAAGGAGTTCCTTTGGCCATTACAGACTTTCAGACCACAGCAATGAGAGTGTTATTCATACCTTGTAGATGAAAAATTTGATTGCCCAAACACACTCAGGGATAAAATTCAAATCTGTGGACAGAGCTCCATTTCTTAGTTTTTTTTCCATGTCGCTCAGAAAATAACACAAGGTTGAGCAGTAACGGGGAGTGCAGAAGACTGTTTTCCCTGGAAATGGGAAATGAGCTTGCAGGCGTAGCTAGCAGAGCCTACTCAAGAAGTGTGCCTGGCTGGTTTTTGCTAGCCTCTGACCAGGGTGCTCTCATTTCTCTGACAAAGTCCCCCAGAAGGGGACAAGTACTGTTAAAATGACATGTTTCATTCAGAATTGCTTTTGGGGGTGTTGTCCGCCGTACTCAGCTTGGTTGGAAATCTGTTGTTCTTGGTCATAATTTCATTCATTATGAACAGTGTCTTTATATTTCCATTTATGGGATTTAAATTTTGATCATGAAACAGTTTGCTAGGTGTACTGATGCCTAATGATGTGAAGCTCCACGAAGAGATGGGCAGACTGGGAAGGTGGGTTTCTTATCTGCCCTTCCCTTCCAGTACCCTGACAGGATAGCCCTAGAACATTACAGACATTGATTTTTAAAGCGTATTCTCCAACTCCGCACTCCCATTTGTCTGTAGCCCAGATCTCGCTTCTCATCTGCTGACTTGGATTGTCTAGACTTCTTGGTTCACCATCCTTCTAAGTGGAAAATCAAAATGATGAGCAATTTTCTCTAAGCCGTATACCTGGAAATTAGGGACCTTTGTTTAAAGAGAAAAGTGTAAAATGTTCCACTTGAAAGAGGGAAATAAGACTGTAGTCAACAAGGATCGTGTGTGTGTAATATAATATAAAGCATAATGTAATATGTGCTGTGCCTTAAGGTAAAAAGTTCAAAACAAATGGAAGAGTAATAAAGGAAAATGGTGGGGGAAGACAAGCGAGGCAGACAGAAAGACAGGATGGCGTGTTGCTACAGGGACCCCTGTTGGGAAGTAGCCACTGGACATTTCCACGGTGACGCTTTCATAATCATGCATGTAAGTGGGGACACAGTGAATACTTGACTCCTTGAAGGCTGAAAGCAAGTGGGAGCCGGGGCTGGGGATTTAGCTCAGCGGCAAAGCGCCTGCCTGGCAAGCGCAAGGTCGCGAGTTCGGTTCCCGGTACCAGAGAAAAACCAAAAAAAATAAAACAAGTGGGAGCTGGAAATAAGAATGTGGCACCATTTTGTTGGCCAGTCTGCTGGAGGAAACCTCTGTTGATACAAGCTGGAGCAGGCATTTAGTCTTTTCTTTATCCGCATCTGGATTTCCTTGGGGGTTAATTTGGCCTTTCCCTTGAGACAAGTGTGACAGTTAGGAGCAGGAACTGGTTCTTGTTCTTCCAGAGCACCAATACCTCATCTCCAGGCGAGGTAGCTTTGGTGCCAGCTGCTGTCACTACTTAGTACATAGTGATCTAAAAGTGATAGGTTAATTTTGGTTAATACGTATATCAGCTGCATAATGGGACCCATAAAATGATTTATTGATACTGTCCCCCACACTTGCATCCTGGAAAAGGACATCAGATTTTGTACCTTCTCTTGTTGGCTTTTCTTTGTCCTGTCCCTCCTTATCCCTTGCCTCTGTGGGAGAGTTAGAGATTGTCTTTCCTTAGTTATTCATGAGTTCTAGTTTAGAAAAAAATCATGGACATACAAAGTACTTTGTTCTGGAAACTTCTAACAAGAAATTTCTGGCACTGGGTTAATTTTAGCTTCTCTTTTGCTGATTCAAAAATGTTTTGCCCAAAAGCTTGAACTAAGAGACTTGAGAATTAATTTCAGCTGGGAGAGGAACAAGCTATGTGGCAGAGGCAGATTCTCAAATGGGACAGAACAAATGCCTGCTTTCCTTTTTGGGTCGGTAACCCAGAAAAGTCTCACTGGAATTCGGTGTAGAAAATACTCCTAGAGACAGGACCGTCAAATGTAATGACCTTGTCTGAATTCTGAAACTAACAAAGCAACTGTCATTTTAAAAAAATGTTTTTAAGACATCAGGGAAATTTGGATATGATCTGAGCTAAAGCCTGAGATTTGCAACCATGAAAAAGCAACGAAGCAAGGTAAAATTTTGGAAGCTGATAAATCTGAGCAGTGGATATGTGGTGTTTATCCTGTGATCTTCTTATCGTGATGATGAAATCTTTTCATACTGACTTCTCAAGTGGTTACCTGGTCTCCCCGAGGCCATGATCTAGGTGTATCTACAATCCCAGGCGTTCACACTCTAATTCCTGCATAGCACATTGCCACCAGCCTACGTCCAGAAAAGAGCTGGATGCCGTGTGAAGCTGCTTTATTAACAATTGCCTTCGTCTTATCTAGAGCTATTAATTCTGCAGTGGAGACCGAGATGTTAACCCAGGTACAGTTGATTCACCAGCCCTTGAAAGATAGAGATGTTGCCGTTTTAAAAAAAAACAAAAATCTTTCACTTTATTTTTCTGTAGGACCACCAACAGGCCTCAGACCTTCTATGATGGAAGTCATTCCTGTGCCAGAGGAGTGTGCCACATTCCAATGGCTGAGCCATTTTGCCCCAAAACAAGAGAGGTTCGTAGTCTTTCTGAAAGGTATACTAGATCATAAGGACTTGGAATGACATGAGCAGTTAGATCACGTGGCCAAGCAAGTGATCCCTCTTACTCCCTCAAATTTACTTATTTATGCAAAATTTTATGAACAGTTGTTTCCCTCTGCCAATAATGCTTCAGAGTTGTAACCTACCTTTTTTTTTTTTTTTTTAATAAGTTTCAATTTTGCTGTCAGGATCCCTTTCACATACTTTGGTGTTGGATATAGTAAAGAGTGGACCTTCTGGAGCCAGATTACTTGTGATCGGTTCTGTTCTCTTCAGCTTAATAGCTGGGTATAATTGAGCAAGTTATTTAGCATCTCTGCACTTCAACTACCTCACTGGTAAAATGAAAGTAATGGTAGCATGCACCTCCTAGGCCTAGTGAGGAGTAAAAGAGGTCCTGCGAAGGAACTTGAGTCACGCCTGTCAGTAACAGAACATCTAATGTCTAGTAACTGCTTTTATGAATTAAATTATTATTATTCATCTAAATGTGGTCAGATTGGCATCTTCTGCTTCGGGCTGAGTATGTCCATTACCACCCTGCATTTTCTCCAGCACTGTGTCAGAAGTACAGTGGCAGCTGGACAAGGGCCAGTGGTGGTACCATGTAAGCCGAAGCGTCTCGGCCTGAACTCCTGGGGAATACATAATGTCTGCCACAACTCAGAGGTCTATTGCTTGGTCCACTTATGCTGCTTTCTTTACAGTCTGAGATTGAAAGTCAAGTACAACCCAAAAGATCAAAAGTATTGTCAGAATCAAACTTCCTAGTAAAATCTTCCTTGTTATTTAACTTGCAAGAATGCACCTACCTGAACGTGTCAGTCATTCAGGTAATTTAATAGGCACATACAGAAAGTTGGCGATTTCTTGTGGCTTTCATGTCCTACGTAATGCTGGGGAACCAGTTTCATTATAGCTAGTAACAAGGACACTTCAAGTTTTACTCTGGTGTCAAAGAAATAGACTCCAAAGTTGGGGGTGCGAGAGGTAAGCATTTCAGATGTGTCACTGCACATTGTTTCTCTGTGATGTATGTGAAAGTACATTTTTTACTGGTTTTTCAAAAGTACGGGTGAAGCTAAACATGGGGGTGCTCACCTGTAATCCTAGCACTCAGGAGGCTAAGGATCCCCACGAGTTCACAGCCAGCCTGAACTAGATAGGGAGACCCTGTCACAAAAAACCGATGGGGAAAAAAAAAAGTGATGAGTGCAGTCTGTATTTGTGTGTATAGTGTGTGTTTTGGGGTGGTTACCAGCAGAAGATAGCAGAATGATGCTAGTCTTATCTTTGAAACAAGGACCTATCCAGGACAAAGTGAAGTGTGAATAAATTTTTTGTCCATTTCTATATGGGGGCAGCTTGGGAAGAAACAGTCTAAGGAATAAATGTAATATGTGTGTTAGTTTGAAATATAAGATCTGGTACCAGGCAGAAAGTAGTGACTTAGAGAACTAGGCCTAGAGTAGGAAATGCTAACAGTCTGTATAAAGCACATGTCACTGGACACCAGGATGGTAGTTTCTAGTAATACAACTTAGCCTCCCTTCAAACCAAAGTAATTCAAATAATAATTAATAATCTCCACATAAAGATTGAGAGGATATTGGGGAAAGCAGTTGAAGAAAATGAAAAAGTACACCTTCAAAGTGTTCCATTTTTCTTAAATATTCTAAGAGAGATTTTAATGTAAACAGTGGATGGTTCTGCCACTTAGCAATTATCAGTCACTTTCAGCACAATGTGATCTTTCATGCATTTATCCATTCTTAAAGAAGGATTGTCGTAATGTCATTGTCACGTGGCAAGCAAGTACACTGCTTTTTACCATAGCCTATCATTTGTGTTAAAGTCTGTATATATATTAAAAGATGGATTATGAATATTTATATACAGACAAAGTTTCTCTAGAAAGCTAAACCAAACACTTGGAACAGTGGTTTACCTTGGAGAGAGTCCTAGGACAGAGTGAAAGAAATATTTCAAAATAACATTCTTTTGTACTCGTTGTATGTATTGCATGTTTTGAGAATGGTGTCACTTCTAGTCATTTTAAGAGATAAACTGATTCCTCACACATTATATTTAGCCTGGTGATCTAATACTGTATTGCCGCTTGTGAGGATTGTGGTGGTTTCAGTAGTTCCATTATGATTATATTAGACAAGAAAATGAACTCATCTTACCCTTAGAACTGGCGTTTGACCCTGTAGTTGGTTTTATCTGTTCTTCTGGGAGTATGAAGGGTTGGCTTTCTTGGTGAGGCCCCCAGAGTCCGTCAGTGTAGCCAGTCCATACCCAAAGGCCTCCACTTCCTGTTCCACGCAGCGTGCTGGCCACCTCCCAGACCCATGACCAAGACTGACAGGCACAGCGCAGTGGTGCTCTTTGCAGGTGGCTACAACCGTGAAGGTTAGCCAGGACACACACACTTGAAAGATCCTCAGTGAAATGCTAACTTAGAAGAAACGGGGAGAGGAGATAGGGATGAGGGCTCTTGCATTTATGACTGTGCTCTTTAGAGAAAGTTTTGATTGAACAGTATCCTATTTTCAGCATTCATAAGATAAACATGATATCACAGTAATATCCATTCATCGTCTACTGCTTGTCATGGTTCTGAATCTGGAGCTGTTAAGGCCCCTACTATAATTGTTTTTCCCATTGCCGTGGCATAGTATGAGTTATTTATAAAGAAATCAGTTAACTTGCTTATAAGTTAAAACTTGCAGGTGCAGTTTTGACCTAGATGAGTGTCTTGTTTTGATTTTGAGTCATTCCATTTTGTAAATCTCCTATTCCAGGGACCTTCGCCAGTTATGTGGCAAATGTGTGCAGATGGTGCCAGTATTAATAATCATTAGATCAGTTTAGCATTTATATAGTGTTTGCAGTGTTCCCAGCACAATTCTGTCCTACCGTATACCTTTGCTCATTTAATCCTCATGCTATCTATGATATCTTTGACATATACAATATTCCTATTTTACAGATGGGTAAACTAAGGCATACAGAATTTAACTGAGTTTTTTTTTTTTTGCCCCCTGCAATACTGGGGAGGAACCCAAGGCCTTTGCACTGAGTTACATCTCCAGCCCTTTTTATTTTTCATTTTGAGACAAGGTTTCTCGAAGTTGATAAATCAGCCATGCTGGGCCTGAATTTGAAATCCTGCCTCAGCCTCCTAGAGTGCTAGCATTACAGGTGTGTACCACTACACTCAGTTAAGACTTAATTTGTTTAATTAAAAGATAATGATAAAGCATGGACTAAGAAAAAAATTAATAACCTCAAAATTGACTTGCATTATTAATTAAAACACTAAAGTGATCACACTTGTTAATGTTTCTAAAACAACTGTGCATGGCCTTGCTACTGAAGGAATATCAAGGTAAGGTTTTCCTGGACAGAAAAAGAATTAGCACAGCCCCATTCTCATTTCACTGTGTGGCTTTGAAGCACCAACAAGCAAAAGAGAAATCTGTTTCCCACCGTGGAATAGTTATATAAATGTCTACAGAGTCGGTATAAAAGCAGTGAACTTAACTTCTTAGTAGCTTGGTACGTAGAACTCAGCACACGTCGGAGATATGCATGGCAAGAGGCACCTTAGCTTAGCTTGAGAGATCCAGAGCTAAGACAAAATTTTGAACTCACAGGCAAACTTAAATGAATTAAGCATAATGAAGTGCACAAAGGTCCGTTCTTGCCCGTGTAGCTGTAACTATGTGTGTAAGAGGCTGAGGAGACACTCTTGTGTAAAATGAGTCAAGGGCTAGGAAAATGTGATCTTTGGCTTCTCCAGGGATGTTACACTGAAAAGTCTGCTTGAAGTTACTAACTTGCTAGATATCCAGGAAGGTAAAACCTTAAACTGTGTGTATGTCTGTATGTTTTTGAGTTTGTGGTTCTTCCCTTCCAGGTCCTCATAGAGACCTCTAAGAAGCTAGGACTGCGCTGCCACGCAAAGGGGACAATGCTCACAATTGAGGGACCTCGTTTTAGCTCCAGGGCAGAAAGCCTCATGTTCCGCACCTGGGGAGCAGATGTAATCAACATGACCACAGTTCCGGAGGTGGTCCTTGCTAAAGAGGCTGGAATTTGCTATGCAAGCATCGCCATGGCAACTGATTACGATTGCTGGAAGGAGCACGAGGAAGCAGTAGGTGGAACTGTCTTCTGAGCATGTCTGGGATGGGTTTCTGAGTGCCAAGAGTCATTAAGAGTGTCTTAATTATTTCTTTTGTGTTAGTTTCAGAAAATAGCTTTCTACAAGGTTTTCTCTAGCTCCCATGAGAAGATTTAAAAAAAGAAAATGACACTTTATCCAGGAATCATACAGAGTGGTGATGGTAGCCGTGCAGCTGGGTTGGGAGTCACAGCGAGGCCTTACTTCGAGGATGGAAGCATAGTTCGATAATAATTTCTTCGTGTTGGGCTGTGCTACTGTTTATTGTTTTCTAGAGGAAGTAAAAACTCTCACCCCTCTGGTCAGAAGACCAGTGTCTACCTGTCTGTCTAGCCTACCACGGCAGGGTGCTGTGCGTGGCACGGGAACTGTGACAACAGACAAGTCCTGGTTCTTTTGAGAGAAACAGCTTGAGCAAACCCGTGTTCGAAAGCTACGTGTTATGAAGAAATAGTGTGGTGAAATACAGGAGTGCCAGTCCGACTGAGCGAACCAAGCTTCGAAGCCTGAGAAGCCTTCCTGGCTTGGGTGTGATGAGAAGGGCACTGGTGAGCGGAGGCCCGTGGCGGGCATTCAGAGTGCGCAGAGCCGTTGGCTGTGGTAGTGAGGGCAGTAGGCAGCTCACGAGGGGCTTTTAGGCAGGCAGACAGTAAGCTACAGCTACACTTTGAGGACTCTCCCAACCCTGATGTCGGACTGCAAAAACAAACACTTTTACTGTGGAAGACTGTAAATACCCGTGAAACTCACTGGCCACCTTACACAGTTATCAGCCGTGGCCAGTCCTGTGTCATGTTCATGTCCCTGCCCGTATCTCCCTCCCCTGCCTTCATGTCAAAGTAAACAGTTTTCTAAAAGCCTCCTATTTTAAATATTGTAAAAAAAAGAAAAAAGAACATAGCCGTGACATATTGTACCCCAAACTCGTAGTGATTCCTTATTATAATCAGATATCTAGACTGCTCATATTTTCCTTCTGATCTCATAATTTGTCACAGTTCAGTCAAATCAGGATCCCTTATAAGCCATGTATTGTATGTTAATGACATACTTGGATGTGTCTTTTAATGGGACATGTCCTTCTCTTTCATTCCTTGTCTTTTACTTGAAGAAACCAGATGATTTGTCCTGTGATTTGCCTCATGTTAAAAAAAAAGAGGCAAAATTACGGTCAAAGGATTTTGAAGGAAGAAGTCTAGAGGTGACTGAGCACTTTAGGGCAGGTGGCAGGTGGCATCTTCTCCAAACAAATCCTTTCACCAGCTCAGAGAGTCCTTGTTTCATCACCTAATTGCACATAAAACAAGGTGAGATATTCTTACCGTCCGTATGTCTCTGTGCAGTTTGGGGGCATAGATGCACAGAAGTTGTTTTGTATCAATGCCTGGCTTGTTCTGACTCCTCAGGGTACTGAACTGTTAAGTATTAAAATACTGTGACAGAGGAGATTTACAAATCCTGGCTAATACCTGGCTTGGCAGCTTTGTAACCTAAGAGACGGCCCAGTGTCATGATGTTGAGAAGCTGTTTCCAGGTAATAGAAACTCCAGCCCCTGCCACTCCCTGAGAGCAGATCTCATCCTGCCTATGGTTTTCTGCTCAGTCTGGGAACACATGCCTCCTTTGCTGAAGCGGCAGTGATGTCCTTTAGTAGGCCAGGTGAAGATTCGAAAGCAAAGTTACTTTATTCAAAACTAAAGAAACTAAACTCTGTACATGGTAAAATATGAAGACATATATTAAATGCCACAAAGGAGACATAGAAGGATGCTGTCAGCTCAGCCAGCAATGTGTGTCATTGTGCTTGAAACCAAATGTATGGGCTGGCGTGGCAAGCAGGTTTGGAGTTGCCTAAACCCATCTTCACCTGTAATGGCTCCAGTTTCCTTGTGACACTAAGCGCGGTTTACTCCTCTGTGGGGTGCAGCCAGGGTTGGGAGTGAGTGACCTCGCAGTGTTGCTGGGAGAATTAAACTAGATGATGTATGTGGAACAGCCGTCATACTGGCTTGTTAGGAGGGTGGCCGTCGGATGGTAGCCATGGTACAGTTGGGGAGAGGTGTTGTATCACGAAAAGGTTTGCAAAAAACATAACTTTTGAGGTGTATGCTGGGCTTTGATTAAAGAATGAGATTGTACTGTGAATCACAGGGTCAGTAGGAAGGAAATTTGAAGTGGAACCCAAAGCAAGAAAGAAGAAGAGTCTCTCTTTTTCACTGGAAGTGATTAAAAATGAGTACAACTAAAGTAAATGTCCTGGATGCTTCATGTCCCAGCACGTAGTGACTCGGCATCAACCATGCCCTTCTGTGTCCTTGCTGGGTACCAGCTGGCCCCTTGCTTTGTGTTCCACCGAAGTGAGAACTTCCCTCTGCTGTTGTGCACACGTTTTTCCTGAACTTTTCCCAAATTTTGTGGGAGTAAACTGGATTTATACTTGAGATAGAAAGGTATAATCATTGTACCCATGAATCTCAGATTTCTGCTTAGCCTAGTAAAGCATGAGTATTCTGTCTCTGATGGTCAGTTCTATATTCACAACTTCTTTCAACTTTTTCTTATGAAGCAGTTTGAGTCACACCTAAAAGTAGACAATGGTGTGAGCACCCGTGAGTCCCCACGTCCAGTCTCAGCCATTATTATATCAACTTACAGCCAGTCACATTTCATGTATATGCCTATCCATACACTTAATCCAGAAAACGTTCAGGAAGTAGCTGACATAATCACCCTATTATTACCATATTCTAACAAAAATTCCTTAATATACCTGGGCAAAATTCAAGTGTCTAGTTAAATGTCATAAATTATATGTTGCAAGTTTTATAGAAGGAAAGCAAGGCCTTCGTACTGTTGAGCTCCCCACAGTCTGAACTGCTAGAAGCTTCTCTTTAGAGTATTTTAACAGGTTTCTCTGTCCTCTATGTCGTCTGTGAATTAGTAGCTGGATCTACAGATTTGGACAAATTCAGTTATCATACATACTTTTTTTTTCCATCTGGGAGCACCTGGCATAATTAGTGGCATTTTGTTTTGTTTTGGGGTGGATAGGTTGATTATTTTATGAGCAGCTAGTCCATTAATTCATTGAGAGGCAAAAAACAAATGGGAATACTTTGATTCCATGATTTTTTTAATTAGCTAGAATACTTTTCTGAAGCAAAAATACAAAAAAAGAGCAAGAAAATATTTGCCTATTTGGTTATCTAAGGTAGCAACAATTTTAAGATGAATTCGTTGTACTGTGTACCTGGAGAGACAGCTTCATTTCTAGACTTTGATAACCCATTAATAGACCTGAGATATTTTCTCAGACATCATCCTGAAATTGTTGGTTCTTCTTAGAGGTATCAGTGGGTTTTTCCAAGACTTTTTCTTGAAGACTAAAACCATCTTGATAAATGCAGTGATTGGACTCGTGGGATTAACTTTGTAGTAAAAAGACTTTCTAGGTCGAGTTTTTAGACTGATGCGGCTGCTGCAACAGCAGATCTCATAGGCTGGGCAGCTTCTAGAGAAAAGTTTATTTTTCATAGTTCTAGAAGCTGGGAAGTCCCAGAGCTAATTCAGTGTCTGAGGAGGCCCATTTCCTCTAGCCATCTTCTCACAGAGGCGGAGGGGTTGAGGAGCTTTCTTCGACCTCTAATCCCATTCATGAGTGCCCTGAGCCTTTATGACCTACACACTTCGCAGACGTCCCTCCTGTGAGTACCCTCACACTGAAAGTTAGGTTTCAACTCGTGCATTTGGCAGGAACACAGACATTCACACCACGAGAGTTGGAACTCAGAAAAATGTTCTGTAAACAGCAATGGACTTTTAAATTCTAGTAATAGTCTCTGCTCTTATTTCTTTAGGTTTCAGTTGATCGGGTTTTAAAGATTCTGAAAGAAAATGCTAATAAAGCTAAAAGTCTACTGCTCACTACCATACCTCAGGTAGGGTCCATGGAATGGTCCGAAACCCTGCACAACCTGAAGGTAAGTGTCCTTTGCTGTGTGCAAGTAGGTACTTTACAGTCCTCAGCCCCCTTTTCTCTGACTTACACTTCACCTTTAGTCCAGCTCGTAGATTTTATACAGACCTGGAATTTTTTCAGCAAGATTTTCTGTCATTTACTGCCATACCATACAATTGAACAGTGTATTTTCTGGCTGGTAATGCAAGGCTGTTGGAAGCCGAGGTGAGGGGAGTTTCATTATGTGGTGCCCCAGATTCTTCACACTGTTCTGGAGGCAAGCCCAAAGTCTTAACTCAGAGGAGTGATCCTTCTTCCTCTCCACACGGCTTACATTGTGAAAGCTACTTTTCTGGGTTAGATCCATGCAAAGTGTTGGCAAGCCTTTTAAAGCCAAAACTCTTTACAGAGCAACACCAAAATGGTGCGAAGGAATATCTGCGTAAGGTCAGTATTGCGTCAGACTAACAAGTAATTAATGATAAGCAGGAGGCAGGTTGCGTATTGGTAGCTTTCCAACTTCGTTCTTAATTCTCAGAACATAATTTAAACTGACTGCTGAGCTTAGAAGTGCATGATTTTGTTTGTACATTTTGTGACTCTCTTGATTAACAGCACTGATAAAATGGTGCCTCCAATTGTTCAATTATCATTTCTCCTAATACCCAAAAAAGGGGTATATCTTGAAGTCTCCCTGGAGTACACCTACACTTTCGGGTTTTGTGAGCGTTTGAAAGCTTGATGGAAGCCCTCCCTATCTGCATTAGCACCTATGAACTAGCCTTTAGCGCCGTGAAAACACTACGCGGATTTGGTTTGTAGTGTTCGCTGGTTATGTAGTATAAATGCTCCAGCACAACCAATTTGAGGCTACCAGCTTGGAGACATTCAGGAGCTGGGAAGTAGCTCTTGCAAGCTGGTGCAAGTAACTGAGTCGTCTCACCCTTTAGGATTCAGGAAGTCAGGAATGTTAAAATTCGTGGTCTGTCTTCCCTACCAGGAAACACTTGTTGGTTCCAACACTGTGCACCTAGGAGATAAATGTTATTTAATGCAAGTGATATTTAATGAATAAATGATACCCTCTTTCCCCATGTTTTAGTATAACAGGTACAGGAAGCCCTTATTATTCTAATTATGAAGAAAAAGGAAACAAAAATGAATTATGCAGATTAGCAGATGTTGGTTTAACCTACAAACAGATAGCTTTTTTTAGGTTCTATTTTATCAGTTGTTCCATTCAGTGTATACTGAATATAATGTAGTGGGCCAGCACAGCTGTAGTTTATGGAGCAGTCACGTTTGGATTTTTGGAAATGTGACTTAATCTTGCTGCTGCAGAGCCAGTTAAGCAACTAGAAGGTATGATGGAGAAGGGTTTTTATCTTTATAAGTTTCCACTTTCACTTTCATAGTCTCTCAAGAGTTAAAGGTAATTTCTTATGTAAAAGTGCTTAGATAGTAGAATTGTTGCTTTGTGAAGCTCTGGATTGTGTGTGAAAATGTGTTTTTATATATACGCACTTTTTTATATATGTATCTTTCATCAAATTGTCAGACTTAGAGAAAATGAATTCCTGCTGTAGACAAAGTGAGCATGAAAGCCTCTGTTCTGGAACATTAAGGAAAGCTGTACTAACAGTGCCTCATTCTAGGTAGTATTGTTAGTCTTCTAATCACCAAAGTGTATATCATTCGTTCACTACGTTCATTTTAGAATGATTGAGGTGCTCACTTTATGTGAGCCTCTGGTTTGGAAAGGTGCAGACTTTGATGTTAACTTGTAATCTACAAAATCAAAATCTGGGGTTTTCTGTTGTGTTTTCAATTTGGGTTCTAACAAGCACTTGCAGGTCATTAGCGTGCTCCCCTGCTACAGAGCTCAGCGTCTCTATTTACTCTCTTCCTTTCAGAATATGGCTCAGTTTTCAGTTTTACTACCAAGACACTGAAACAGCATGGCTGCCGAGAAGATTTTCTAATTTTAATCATTTTGAGAATTTTACCTAATTTAAAGGTGAAAAAAAAAAAAAGGAAGACATGCAGCTTTCATGCCCTTGCCTGCAAAAGAGAACCATAGTAAGAAAGACAAGACAGTGCACGCTAGAGACTCCACCTGAAAGACCTGGACTACTTGAGAACACAGAAGAAGCAAACGGACAGCAAGTGTGGCCGGAATCTTACATCTTAGGGGAAAATTTAAGCAGAAAACATCCTCTCTTCCTCCTGTTAAATTTACAGCAATAAACGCTGAGGAATTGCTCTGTTGCCAGGGAATGTGAGGAAGAATGGGACTCTTTATCTGTGTGACTGTAAATTGGTACAGTCTTTCTCAAGGGAAGTTTGGTAAAATGCCTCAAAAGGCTTAAAAATATGTATGCACTTTGTTGATCACTCATAGAAATTTCTCTTTAAATGTGTGCCAGAATGCATAGAAAGAACTAGGTATAAAAAAAGGTGTTTAATAGCATTGATTATAATAGCAAGTATTCAAAACAATTGTAATAGCCAACAGTTGGAGGTAAATTGTTTCATTTATGGTTAAATTGTGAATCAGTCAACTGAATATCATGTTTTCACAGATTTAATGCCCTAAAGAAATAGCTGCTGTATAATAAAATTTTTTTAAAAGGTAAAACATTTTACAATACTAGCTTTGTTTTAAAATGCCATGTAAATGTATAAAAACAGTAGAAGGAAATATACAAAATCTTTTGTTACTATATTTGAGGAAGGGATACTGGGCAATTTTTATTTTCTTTGCATATCTCTGCATCTGTGCATTTTTCTACAATGAGTGTAATCAAATAATAAAGTTGTAAAAATAAAAACTGACTCAGGTAAAAGTTTTTGAAACCACTTTCTGTTAAGAAAGCAGCCTTCAGATGCTGGTGGCGCACGCCTGTAATCCCAGCCCTGGGGAGGCTGAGACAGGAGGATCATTGTGAGTTTGAGACCAGCCTGGGCTGCAAAGTGAGCTGCAGGCCAGCCTGGACTGCATAGCGAGACCCTGTCTCAAAAAGACTGAAAAAAAAAAATGGTATTACAGAGGGATACATTTTAAGGAAGTTCTATCTTTATTCTGTGTGAAGGAGGCTCATCGGCAGCCATACAGTCACAATCCTTGGGTTTGTAACAGCTTCTTGAGGAAAAGCCAGGTGTTTTAGGCTAAGATGGCCTAAGAAGTTAACTATGAGGAAAACTAAATACGTTGCACAGGTAGTATAGTTTTTTAGTAGATATTTGTTTCAACTCCTTTTTTACTGAGTTAACAAGTTATTTTACATGAGTAGGTGAATTTTGTTTGTAGTGAAAATAAAGTAAAAGCTTGTTTTTACTCTATATTTTATATTGTTAATGCTTACAGGAATGTTTTCTGTCATGGGCGGATTTTTTTCCTGAAAATTTTTCCTTTTCACTGTGATCTCTTGCAGGATGCTTTGGGGTTGGGATACAGAATCTTTTGTTTAACAAATCGGCAAAGCAGATCTGTTTGTGTCTTTGAAATTGACTTCAGGGTGATAAGCTGGGTTACCAGGGTTACATGAGACCCTGATTCCCTGATGCAGGTTATTAGAGATCCAGGAAGAACCTGAGAATCTGAACCAGGATTCTCCAGCTGTGTAGCTTCATTATTTTCACTACCCTGTAATAGACAGTACCTTCCTGTCCTCCTTTCTTAGTAGGTATCTGAGAATGATAGGACAAAAACATGTGGGCATGTGTCTTGCTGCTGCCTTTAGAAAATAATGCCCTCTCCAACATGGAGAAGTGTTGTTCTTGATTCAGTAGCCTTTTCTACAGGGATTGCAAGTTCAAGCCCAGCCTGGCCAACTTAGAGAGACCCTGTCTAAAAAATTTTATAAATATTTTATTAATTATAAAATAATATAGATAAAAATATATGGGCTGTGGATGTGGCTCAGTGTACTGGGTTCAGTCTCCACTACCACAAAAAGGAACCATTTGTCATACATGATTTTACTATGTACAGATTGTGAGTCCCCAACCAAATAATGAAAACTGGCAGAGCAAAAATTCTGGGAAAGAAAGTGTCTTACACCTTGGGTATTCAATAAAAATCTTATGAATTATTTAATGTATTGTTTGATTGGGGTCTTGTTCTGTCTGGTGATTATTTCCTGTGGGATAAGTGAATGAAACTTTTCTTTTTCCTTTTTTAACTATGATACTAAAAACTATCTGCTCTTCATCTTTTGATTGGATTTTAAAACCGTTCTTTAAAACAAAAACTACTTGCTGAATGGCTTTACTTTCCTGCACATCTATGTCACTCATCAGCCATCAAGATGTTACTTGTGTCTCAAACTTCATCTCCTTCATTGCCAGTTCCGTTGGTACAGGAACGAATCTGTCTGCAAGTATAGTTATCAAAATGTATACAATCCTACCTGTTTCATTTATCACTAATGAGCTAAATCTTCATTATTTAAGAACAAAGCTTATTTTTCACTTTTGCGTATGATATCCTTCAATAGTCAAGAGGAAGAAGGCAAATTAAATTATAAAACTGTTACCAAGGTCTGTTCTACATAGTACAGAGCAAGCAATAACAACTTTCCTTCCCTTACTGTACAAGATTTGAGGAGAGAAGAGAGGTGACTGGTAGTAGTTATTGTGCATAGATCATAGCTTTACAGAGTCTCATGTTTTACAACCATAATTCTAATTACAAAAGCCCCAGAGGAAATACTGTACCTCATTTGGGCTGTCTGCTGTCTGCTTCTGTGTAACAGTACAGTTCATGATAAAGATCATATTGCCCTGGCATGGCATAAACCAAAGACATGTTTTCCCAGGAGAAAATGAACATGCTTAATTTGAAAATTAATATTACTAGAGCGCTCTTCCCATTTTCACACTTCATGCCTAGAGCTGAAGAGTAGCAGTACTCATGCCACAGCCAACATCTGGCTGCCTAGAAATTTCTACCACCAAGTCAGTCCATTTCTCTTAAACTCAGCCTCACACCAAGTTTTAGGGCCTGCATAAAACAGAAAATTAGTTGTAACACGCCTGGCCTCTCATTCCATTTCTAACAGGATCTTTGTTTCTATCTGAAACCTCATGAGCCCAGCATTTCCTATGAGCATTCTGGTCTGAGCTACAAACAATCACCCATCAGGTTCTGCCTATAGCATCCCAGGCCTGCCTGCAAGCCCCGTTCTAAAGACTTCCGAATGTCTAATCACCTCCAGTACCAGTTTTCTATATTAGTTTTCCCATTGCTGGAAAAAACACTGGACATCCACAATTTTAAAAAGTTCATTTGGTTCCTGATTTCAAAGGGTCCTTTCCATATTCAGCTGGCTCTAAAGCAGAAACATCATGGCAGAAGAGTTCTGGAGGACTGCTGCTCACTTCACAGAAGCAGATCAGGGGAATGTTGCCAGACAGGGGCTAGGGAGCAGGTAAAGTACCTAAGCGCGTAGCTTCATGGGCACACCCAGAGTGTGCTTTACTAACTCTAGTGGCTCTCAAGCTAGGCAAGTTGACAGTGCAGTGAAGTGTCAGAAAAGCTAATTTGCAATTCAGTAATATTAAGAGGTGGGCCCTTGGGAGGTCATGAATGAGATTAGTGGCTTTATAAAAAGAAGCCCAAAGGAGTGTGTTTTTATCCTCTTCTGCCCTCTGAGGACACAGCTAGAAGTCACCATCTGAAGTACAGTGGCCTGTGACTGGACACTATTGGCTGCTGCTTTGGTGTTAGACATTCCACGCTCCAGAAGTTTCTATTGTTTGTAGATTACCCCATCTAATATTTTGTTAAAGCAGCCACATAAGCTAATAGAGCAGCATATAAAAAGTGTTAACTTGACCATCCATTTAAACTAAACCATCATGAAAATGGAATACCAGTCGTATTAGGATTTTGAGGAAATCGTTTTTGAAAAAGTACAAAGATCAAAACCCATGTTTAAGAATTCAACATATAACTAAAAAAGAGGCATGTGCCTGATTGCCTGTGTATTTTGTTGCAGAGCACATTGTTTTAGGATAAAAAAATTGATTTCACTTAGGGAGATTAACAGGAAACTCAGTGTTTTCAAAAAGTCTACACATTGGAATGTGATAATATACTTGTGACCTGCTCTGTTTGTAGCCTCCCTGTAAGAATCAAGAAGGCAAAGTTAAACCAGTAATAGGAATGCCAACTTTGAATAAGTACAGAAATAAAAAGAATAATCTAATGAAGCCCTACTCATCATCCAGATTCAAGAATTAGATTTTATAGACATTCTCTTCCTTCTAAATTTTCACCTACTATCTTCCACCAATGTTATTTTGAATCATTTTTCATATATGATTTCATATAAGAATAATTCAGTACTTCTATGGGATATTTTTAAGATAATCACAATACCACTAGCACATAAACAATGAATACAAGTTCATTAATCTCAGCAAATATTTCAGTATTGAAAACTTTAAATTTTAGGGCTGGGGTATAGCTCAGCAGCACAGTGCCTGCCTGGCAAGTGTGGGGTCCTGAGTTCAATTCCCAGTTCCAAAAAAAAACCAACTTCAAAGGTCTCATAAATGACATTTGAATCAAGATCCAATTATGTAAGGGAAACCCAACATGGCTGATTAGAGGAGATACAATGGAGATATTTGGAGAAGAGTTACTGAAACCAGGGAAGTGATCATATCTGGAAACAGGAAATCAGTCTGAAAGAGGAATCTGTTAGGTTTGGCACAAGTGAGAGACAAAACAAAATAAAAAGAGCCTTTATTGCTGGCATGGGAAGGCAGCTAAGAGACACAAGGGCCTTCTGAAGAGGGACGCTGGGAAACAAAGACTACATAGGGCTAGGTTGGGGGTGGAGTTTATGGGGGCAGTCTAAGTGACATAATACATGCTGATCAGTTATGTCAAAAGGAAACAGGAAGTTGTAATCAGCCTGGGAGGGAAGCAAAAGTTGGTCTGGGAGAGATGTCAGGCTTTGGCCACGCCATGTTGGATCACCACCATTACGACTTGGCAGAATGTTGTCTGGGTGAAAACCCATCATTCCCATCTTTTGGTTATAGGGGGCGATGACTCAGGCTGCTTCCTGCTGAAAGGGGTGTCGTGGTGCTAGGGAACGATGGAACAATGGGTTACCCCCATATGAAAACCGGTGCCAGGAGGCTTGGCCAGGACAAGGAGCTTGTTGGCAATGAAATCATAGATCCTGGACTGAATAAATCTCAAAAGAAGTTTAAAAAATGCAAGGTGCTATGAGAAGAAGAGCAACTATCATGAAAAATAGGCCTAAGGAAGGGAGGAGAAAGGGAGTCCATGATCTAAAAGCATTATCCCACCATGACCATGGCAAAGAAGTAGCTGTATCCCAGCTGCTGGTGGTTTTTGGCGAGGTAGTTGTGGAGGTTTTTTACCTTTTCCATGATAATACCAGATTCACTTACAAAGTAGCAACATTCCTCTCCCAGCATTGCACAGCACCTTCCTCCTTTGCTGTGAGAATATCTAAAGCTGGACGGTTTTGGAGAATGATTGCTGCACGACTATCTGATTTTGGAAGGAGTGAATAGATGCTGTTATTTCTGCTATTTCCTGGTAAAGCTCAACAGAGAGCTGGTGGTAGAAGTGTGTGGCTGTACCTATCACCCCCTCCCCAAGGCCAGCTCCAAGGGCAGAGAGAATGCCTATGCTGATAAGGACAGGGACATGGCTGGCTCTTGTCTTTTAGGTAAGACGTGTATTTTGGGGTTGTGATAAAAGAGAGAATTCTATGGCATCTTGAGAGTTTAATGTTAGGGCTGGGATGAGAAGGATTAGGGTATAAGACCCTGTCCATTGGTGGGGGAGGCATGTGTAAGCCCCTCTCTGGCAGCCTATAAACCACCCACGGGGTGGGCAGATGGCCTTGCCTTGATCTGAGATATTTTGGGTGCAGTGGGGAAGATACTTCATCTGGTGAGGGGAGTTTTGAGACTCTGAGATCAGACAGGTAAGGTTAGTTGGCCAGTGGTGAGGACTGTAAATAGAGAGAGGGCCCACTATGACTGCGTTAGGTGGGTAGGATAGGTGGGAGGCATTCCAGTGTGTGGGAGCAGCCATACACAGATCTTGTCAGTATGGGATGCAGAGCCAACATTCTGTGAGGTTTGAGAGGTGTGAAAGCATGTCATATGCATGTGAGAGAAGTTGGAGGATAGGAGGAAGGTGGTGTTTTGGTATAGGGACATGAGACTGTGAGGTAGCCATTATGGATGTGTCAATGATGGGAGGAGGGGGTATTGGTGTAGCCCTCAGAGTGAGGAAATTGCTGCATGGTGGATCAGAGGGGTAGAAGTAAGTGCCCCAAGTTTTTCCCAGAAGGTATTGGGGCTGTGATGCAAATGAGATTGTGAACATTACCTGGTGGTTATCTTCCCAGTTTCTACCCACCACCAGGCCCTTGAACTAGATCTGGACCATGATGAATGGGTCAGATTGTTTTCAGGCCCCTCTGGTTCCTGTGTATATGCTGATAGTCTCACATCCCCATTTATCAACATAAAAGTAATAGGGATTGACACAGTTGTGCTGGCACATTGTGGAGGGTCAAGGGGTCATGACCAGGCTGAGCTGGTGATAGCAAATACCATCTGGCAACTTGCAACCATTGTGTATCATCCCAGGTTTGAGTATAAGGCCTGAGGTGGTAGTAGGGGACCTGGAATACGAGTGTGGAATTAGGAGGTGTAAAGCTGTGGGAGCTAATTTTTCTCCCATCTGATAAAGTGAGGGAAAAGGTGTAACTGAAGTTGGGAGTTGTTTTGGAAGATGGACTTGAGAGGGTGGGAGTTGGGAGGAGTGTAAAGCCTAATAAGGCAATCATGCTTGAGTGTTGTTGAGGGATTGGAGCTCAGAGAACACTGACAGGCAGTTTAAGAGTAGACAGTGTCATGAGCAGTAGGAGGTTGAAGATTAGAAACCAGATTGGATAGCAGTACATGGGTTGATGTGGAAGTTTTTGTTTCTGTGGAGATGGGTGGGAGGTGTGTTGACTGTTGATAGTTTAGGACAGACAGTGGAGTGTTGGGAGCTCAAGGATTGTCACCCCATAGAAGACTAGGAGAGCAGTCTTGTGTGGTGTTTGAAAGTCCTTTGGACAGACAGCCCAGAGCCAATGGCAAATGCAAGGAATAGCAGGAGGTAAGGGATCAGAAATCAGACAAGAAAGCAATACCTGAGTCAGCTTGAAAGTTTGCCAGAGACCCTGGTGAGGCGAAGGAGGGTATGGGACAGGGGGTGTGATGACCACTCCAGCAACAGAGGTTTGGGAGTGGAGCTGTGAAGGTTGTCAGGACAGCACTTTGTCTGGGGCACGTGAAACCAGGCTGAGAGGCTGGCAACCGTGGTCGCTGTAGGTGTTGTGAGGATGATGAAGTGGAGTCTGAGCCGCTTGGGCTGTGTACCTGCACACTTAGAAGCTTTTAGATAAACTGAATCTTCAGGAGCTATAGAAGTCTTTGGCTGTGTGGTATCCACTGGCTGTGGAAGGCAGAGGTCAGCATGTTGTCACAGCAGGTATTGAAGGAAGGACAGAACTGGAATATCTTCAGCAGTGGCGAGGGGAGGTGATCAGGAGCAGGGAAGTTGTGAAGCAGAAATTGTCTACCATACATGAGCTCAAAAGGACTTAGGAAAGTGGCTACCCTGGGAAGTGCCCTGAGTCTAGTTAGAGCTAAGGGAGGGAGCTGCGGCCATAGATGATGTAACTCTAAGGTAAGTTTTGTGAAGTGAGTTTTTAACAACCCATTTGCCTTTTCCACTTTGCCAGAGGACTGTGGATGATCTCATCCACAGTCTACATACACAGATGGTGTATGTAGATGCCAAGTAACGTGGAGACTCAAAGTGGTCTGTTGGGTAATTTGGGAGACAAACACTGGGCCACTGTCTGACAGAATAGTCTGGAGCAGTCCAAATCTGGGAATAATGTCCTGTATGAGAACTTTACAGACTACGCCTGTGGTTTCCTGAGCAGTAGGAAAGGCCTCTATTGATCCTGAAAAAGTAAAGACAAAAGTGAGAAGATATCTGTGTCGTGTAGCGAGGCATATGTGTGAAGTCTGACTGCCAGTCTTCACCTGGAGTGTGTCCACAAAGCTGATGGGTTGGGAAAGAAGGGGGTTATAAGTGTCCCTGGGGAGAGGTCTTGGCACAGAGCTGGCAGTTTTGCATGACTTGGAGAGTGATGGTTTTTAGGGAGGGATGCGTGGCAATGGGAGTTAAGAGTTTGTATAGAGCCTGAATACTGACATGGACGCAGTTGTATAAGTCAGTGATGATGGTTTGTGCTTGTTGGTCTGGGAGAAGAAACTTTGGTCCTTGAAAGATCCATCCTTGTATATTTTGGTGATGGGCAGGTTTGTGGAGTAAACATAATTATTCTAGTGAATATTGGGGTGAGGGTATGGCTTTTGGGATGAGAGGAACAAAGGAGGTAGGATATGGCTATTGAGCAGCTCATTTGGCCTGTGTGTCAGCAAAAGCATTACTCTGAGTAATGGGATCCAGTGGAGTTTGGTGTCCTGTGCAGTGAATGACTGCTACCTGTTTTGGGAGCTGTGCTGCCTCTAGAAGTTTGAGGATGAAGGCTGCATTGGTGATAGGAATACCCTGAGTGTCAGTGAATCCGCTTTCTTGCCAGATGGCAGTGTGAGAGTGAAGAACACTGTATGTGTACTTTGAGTCTTTATAAATGTTTATGATTTTCTCTTTGGCCAGTGTGAGGCCTTATGTAAGGGCTATAAGCTCTGCCTTTTGTGAAGATGTCCCAGGTGGCAGTAGGCCTGCCTCTCCCACTGTTGACCCATTGACTATGGCATATCCTGCCCTCTTTTGAGTGTCTGTGTTTGTTGATCTGCCATCTATGAACTGTGTGTCAGAGGCCATGGGAACAGGTGTGCTGTTGATGTGGGGAAAAGGAGTTGGGGTCATCTGCAAGACCTCAACATAATTATGTTGGGGGGCCTCATCAGACATAGGAAGTAAAGTGGCTGGGTTGAGGGGACCAATAGAAGAGATAGTAATGGAAGGGTCTTGAATGAGTATCAGATGAACCTGTTGTGAGTGAGGAGTCATTAGGGCAGGGAGTGTCTTGTGGGAGACATGCTCGTTAAGGTGGTGAGCTGAGTGTACTGTGATTGATTGTCCTAGAGTAGGCTTTTTTGCCTCCTGTGTTAATGTGGCTGTTGCAGCAAGGGCTCAGAGATAGGGAGCCCTTCCATGTACTGTGGTGTCTGCTTTGAGAGGGATGCTACTGCCTAAAATGAGGGTTCTTTTCGATGTCCTAAGACTCCCACAGCATTGTGACCCTGAGAGGAAGTGTATAGAGTGAAAGGTTGAGTTATGTTGGGGACAATGAGAGCTGGGGCTCTTAAAAGAGTCTCTTGTAGCTTGTGAAAAGAGGATTGTATAGGAGTAGTGCAGTTGAGAAGTTCTGACAAGGAACCCTTGGATGCTTTATAGAGAGGCTGAGCTAGGGAGGCAAACTTAGGAATCCAGAGAAAAAAGAAGTTTGCTAAACCAAGGGAGGAGAGAACCTGCTTTTTGCAGTTGGGACTTGGAGGTCACAAAGGAGGGCTTTGTGGTCAGCAGTGAACGAGAGAGTAGTGGGAGTGAGAGTGAGTCCAAAATATTTGACCTTTGGTGAAGCTATCTAAGCTTTGTCCAGAGAAACCGTATGCCCACATCCTGACAGAAAATTGAGATCAGGGGCTGGGGATTTAGCTCAGTGGCAAAAGCGCCTGCCTGGCAAGCGCAAGGTCGAGAGTTCGGTTCCCGGTACTGGAGAAAAACCAAAAACCAAAAAAAAAAAAGAAAAAAAAAAAGAAAATTGAGATCAGCTGTGTGTTGTATAACCGGGCCATGGGAGGGAGAGCAGTGGAGGAGGTCATCTACATAGTGGAGTAAAGTGCTGGGTTTAAGGTGGGGGCCTCAAGATCAGTAGCAAGAGCTTGGCTAAAAAATGAGGAATATCTCTGAACCTTTGGGGCAGGACTATACACATTAGCTGTAGGGATTGGAGGGTATCTGGGTTTCTCCACGTAAAAACAAAGAAGTTTTGGCAGTCTGGGTGTAAGGGGATAGTGAAGAAGGCATCTTTGAGGTCTAAGAGATAAAGTGAGTTGTGGATGGGGGAATATGAGAGAGCATGGTATAAGGGTTTGGTACCACTGGGTGAATTGGTATAACCACATTTTTTATAACCCTGAGCCCTTGTTTTAAGCCATAGGTACCATTGTGTTTGTTTACTGGGAGAATATCGGTATTACAAGGTGAATGTGTAGCTTTGAGGAAGCCATTGGCTAGGCGGTGCTGAATTATAGGTTTGAGTCCCTGCTGATGTTTGGGGGCTATTGGGTATTGGGAAATGCAAGGAAAGGTTGATGGGTCTCTGAAAATGAAAATGGGGACAGCATAGGTAGCACAGGTGGAACTGGAAATGTCCCAGACTTTGGGATCAACCAGGGAAGGAGGAAGGGGAGGGTCTGGGTTGGCAGTGCATGGTGATTGAGGCTGAGGGATAAGAGACATGGGGAGTGAGAAACTGAAAGAGAAATTGAATTTTTGGAGAGCTCTGCCCACTAGAGGTGAAGGGAAGTTTGGAATGACAAAGAAGTTATGAGTAAAAAAGTGTCTGAAACCGGCAGGGAATGGGTCCTGTGTGGAGGGGTCATGTAGGTCAGCCATCCATCCCCACAATAGAGAACAGAGATCAGGTACAACAGCCTGAAAGCTCAGTAAGAACACTGTATGTGGCCCCCATGTCAACAAGAAAAGAGAGTGTCTTCCCTGAGACTTAGGGCTCTGAGAAGGATACCTTGATGGGGGCCATGGACCCTGAGCCCTGTCAATCCTCTTCAGCTGTGATGCCAAGCAGATCAGCAATCAATGAGTCCAGCAACAGTGGTAGGTTGTCTTGTGAGGGCAGGAAATTGGATGACTTACCCACTCTCTGGCAGATAGGGCAGTCACATTTCCAGTGGCCTTTGAGATTGCAGATGGGACAGAGTCCCAGTTGTGGCTGTGGGTTGGGCCAGGCTTGTGCTCAGTGTCTTTGGTCTATTCAAATCTATTTCACACTTGAAATATGGTCTGGGAGGGGCTCAGGTATTGCCACCAGCACCACCCTGTTTGGAAGCTTCTTGTTTAGGTTTGTCTGCTTTGGGAAACCTGAGTGCTGCTACTAAGAGCTCATGTTTATACTTAGCAGTTGCTAATTTCTTTCCAAATTGTTCTGTCTTTTGTTGATGGTCTCTATTATTGAAGACACAGAAGGCAGGGCAAGGAGCTTCCCCTGTGGAGACTGAGGGCTGAGCTCAGACTTTTTAAATTTTGTCCGAATATCAGGGGCTGACTGAGAGATAAAATGAGAATTGACAAGGACTGTGCCCTCTGGCGACTGTGGACTTACATTAGTATATTTGACTAGTGTATCTGTGAGATGGGTAAGGAACTCTGCAGGATTTTCATCAGCTCATTGTGTCTGCTCAATGAGCTTGTTAAAATTAATGGGTTTATGAGAAATTTTATGAAGACCCACAGCTAATCATGGTATTAATACACTGTGAGCCAGTTTGTCCCTCATATTCCCAGTGGGGGTCTGCTATTGGCACCATAGTGGCTCCAGTGGGATGGTCGGGATTAGCTTGATGTCTATGGTCAGCCTCGGCTTAGTCCGCTTTCCACAGTTGGTCTGTTTGTTGAGGAGAGAGACTAGAAATGAAGATAAGATAGAGATCTTTGTAATGTAGATCATAGGAACTAGTAACAAATTATAGCTCTTTGATATAAGTATGAGGGTCAGCAGAAAAGGAGCCTAACTTATGAGAAATTTGGGATAGATCAGAAAGGGTAAAAGAGATATGAATGCAAACCAGGCCCTCAGAGCCTGTTTGTTCTCAGAGAGGACACATAAATTGAGGGTGAGTAGATGGCAGAGGCTTACAATATGGCAGACAGTGGGAGGAGCCAAGACAAGATGGTGGAGGATTGGAGGAGTGAGGCTCTCAGAGGGTACACATAAATTGGAGCTGAGAAGATGGAGGCTGGCTAGAAGATGGTAGGGGATAGGAGGAGTGAGACTGCGTGTGAAGAGCCAGAGGTAAAAATGGCGACAGAGGGGCAGAAGAAGGAGTAGTGGAGGAGGTCAAGGGTGAGGAAATAGTTGAAGGTGATGAGGGAGTTGGGGGTGATATAAGAACTGTAGTCTGGGGAGCCTGAGAAGGCTGAGTAATGGGCTGGGGAGATTGGGGAAGATGGGGAGGTTCAGCAATGAGCTCTGGAAACTGAGGAGGTTTAGAGAGGTGAGCCACAGGTTGAGGGGGCCAGCAAGGTTGATGAGGAGGCTGAGCAGTAGGCGAGGAGGCTCAGCAGGTTGAGCCTATGGGTATGGAGGAAGAGGGGCAAAAGAAGTAGGAACATCATCGAGGGGATTGCAAGAGGAATCAGGGAGGGGGATAGGCAATGGGGAGCAGGCCAAACAAATTTGGGGTGCTCTACATGACTGAAGGAGGGAAGGATGTGTCCTGAGAGCAATAAAGGCCTGTACATGTGGGATTTCCTAACATTTGCTGTTGTGGTAGCAAAAGTTGTCTAGGTCTCTGAGGGTATTGTAATTTAAAAGTACCCTCTGCAGGCCATTGGCTGCCATTCTCAAGTTTGTACTGAGGCTAAGCCATCTGGCAGTAAAAGATTTGGTTTTACAGTGTCCCTGAGATCGAGAGTGTTAATTGGCCAAGAAACACCCAAGCAGGGTATGTTTTTGAGGTTGGGAAGCAGTATTTTCCATTTTGTGGCTGAATTAAAGGTGAGCCAAATAGCTGAGTCATAACCCTTTAGAGGGTTGTCACTCTCAACAGGATGTAAGCAAGTAAGAGATACCCAAATCTGTCCTACCTGGCTGTCACTGAGAGGGCCAAGGGATGTCCTGGAAGATGTGTGTGTGAGAGACAGAGAGAATCCTGATATGGGCCCAGGATTTTGAAAACAATTGGGAACTCCCAGAGCAAAGAGAGGTTCCCTTTTGGTTTGGGTTGGCCTGTTTTTGGTTGAGGGTTGGCACCGGCAAGGTTCGGTTGGGGCCAGGGGAAAAGTTGGTTCTTTGTTGGGGGGGGGGGTTCAACTTAGGGGTTTTGGCCCTTTCGTTGCCCCCCCCCCCCTTGTTTTGGTTCCCGGCTTCAAATTTTTGGTTTTGGCTTGGTTGGGAGCCAAAACAAGTTAAAAAAAGCCTTTATTGCTGGGCATGGGAAGGCAGCTAGGAAATGCAAGGACCTTCTGAAGAGGGAAGCTGGGAAACAAGGACTATACAGCACTAGGTTGGGGGTGGAGTTTACAGGGGTAGTCTAAGTGATGTAATGGACGCTGATTGGTTGTTGTGTGAAAAAGGAAACAGGAAGTTGTAATCACCCAGGGGTGAGGGGAGGTGGAAGTTGGTCTGGAAAAGACATGTAGTCAGCCCTGGGCCGCACCATGTTGGATCATCACCATGATGACTTGGCAGAATTTTGTCTGTGCAGAAACCCATCAGAATCCTTTGGTTCAAACCAAATTCCTGAGTTGTTGAAAACCAGAAGCAGCTCCGCTGCTGGCCGATGCATGGCCCCCTTCATTCAGAAAGCATATCATCTTGGGAGCAGTCTAACACTGAAGCAAGGAGCCATCACAGCAGAGGTCAGACTCCTAGTACAAGGTCCCTACATACATATTCTCCCACCTCCATGGAAGAGGAAACCCAGTGCAGGAATAAACTTCTGTCACAGCCTCAGGGAAGATATGGCCTCAGGGAAGCTATGAAGCACAAGCTGAGGAAAGGAAGGACAGCAACCTCAAATGGGCAGGCCATCCCCTCCATTATCTCCCAAGCACCAGGGAGCACTGTGGCCCTCAGCATCCTTGCCATTGCCCAGCTCCCTAGTTGACAAAGGATGTCTCCATGGTATGCAGGGAGAGGCTGGAGCCTGAGAACAGGGAAAGGTGTGGAGCCTGCTGGCTACATCCGGGGATTGCATCCTTGGAGACACAGGGGGTGGGATGGAGAGGGCCTCTCTGGAGTCAGGTGGGAATGGGTTCTTTGCTGTTGTTTCTCCAGACACGAGAAAGCCCCAAGACAGCAGGAAATCCTACCCATCATGCATGACCTCACATGGGAACGAGACTGTGCCTGAGGATTGCAACAAGTTCCGTAGGTTGAAAAGTGAAGCTCTTGAGTCAGGGGTGGTTGGAGATCTGACAGTATAGGAACAGAGGGCATCAACTGGAGCACACAACATTTGGTGATGCAAGAAAGCCCTGGAGGGGAAACACAAGAGTGCAAGCTTTGCCTGGCAACAAAGGGTGTGGGAGTCCTAGGTCACTGGTGGGAGTCAATGGAGAGCCATGTGTTGGGCAAACAATTTCACATCCTCCTCTTCCCAAATTAATTGAGATAGCTGAATTTTGGGACAAAGAAAATGTCTGCCATCACCTTGTCCAAAATCATGGCTTGCAACCAGGATCTGGGCCTACTCAGACTGACAGCTCTCACCACTCCGAGGCAGGCAGTTAAGCAGCTGCAGGCAGGGAGAAATCAACTTGGCTACCTGCATACAAAGAGTGCAACCGAAAGGGAGAGTTGTGTGGACACTCAACCAACCACAAGTATATGAACCGGTTCCAAAGACCTCACTGCTTTCCTCAATCTCTACACCTCCCCTTCCCTGCTTCCTACCCCTCAATTCCACAAATATTTTCCTAAAACCCCTCAACACTAACCCTTTACTCCAACTATAAATATACCTTCAATAGAATCTGAACTTCTATTTTTACCTGTTAATGCTTCTCTTATCTCCCTCTTATACTGACTTATACCCTTCTTTTTCCCCTTGTTTGTTTCTTTCTTTCTCCCTTCCCATCACAGACTAACTGCTAATAACAGTATACTATAGTCTGTAAGGGGCACTGAAAAAAGGTGGAAGCATAAACGTGTTTGAATGTTTATGATTGATGTGTGGTTGGATCTGTGGATGCTGTTATAACCATTAGGAGTTCTTTCCTTCAACCCATTGACCAAGTCCAACACAATTAAACTGAATAGGGTGAAGAAATAGACAATACTTCTTAACCAAAAAAGCTAAGATCACATCCCTGGAAAACAGAACCACACTAAAGACAGCTTCATATCAATAACAAAGGCTCTTCACTGTATTTGACCTGAACCCTCAGTGTGTGCCTGCACGTGAGTGCGTGCACACACATACACACACACACACACACACACACACACACACACACACACACACGTAAGCAAACAAGGCAACAAAATGCTTCCAAAGATTCCTAACTTTCCCAAAGCAGTTCTAAGAGATGCCACTGGAGAGGAAATGGGCCAAATAGCTGAGCCGCATGAAACGATCAAAGAGGAAGCAAACCCACTCAGTGAGTTCAGAGATGAACGAAACATAGTGAAACTAACAAGTTAACCAGTGTGATGACAACAAGACCCAGAAATGATGAAGAGGCTAAGCTACTAGGAAAAATGCACAGAAATATGTTTCACAATTGGTCCTGGGATAAAAACTGCTCTCTCCAGAACCAGAGATCCTGCTATTCCCATCTGCAGGGCAAAGTTCTCTAAATCTTTCTTTCCTGTAGCTGGAGAGCCAAATTCCACCTGGTGGCCCATGATTAGTACTGCCTAAATTACATGATCATGCCCTATCAGCAAAAGAGAAAGTGAAGGGAAGTATCTGGCATTTTTAGCTGCTATAGCTGATCATCCACTCCCACCATAGCAATCAGATTTTTGCAAAATTAGGAATTTTCAATATATAAAAACAGTAATGTGACTAGTGACCAAAACATATGTTAGATGTCCTCACAATAACCGTACATCATCCACTTTCAAGTTTGCTATACAATTCATAAAGTGAATCCTGGGTGGGGTTTAAACTAAGGTTATAAATTTTTACTTGTACCTCTTCTGACTTTCTGACCTAACTATTCCCAGTTTAATAGTGTATTTATAATCTTGAATTTACTTATTATTTTCAGTAGAGATCTTAACTATACATACAGATTTTCTGTATCAATTTAACTTGATCCAAGAATAGAACTCAGAATATGTAGAAGAGTGGACAAAATTTAAAAATTCTTTTTATTACCTCTAAAGGCTCATAACAAAACTGAATTCATCTGCTAGAAAATGAATGATGAGGGATGGGAGCAGAAGCATCAGCATATTACACTTATCTACATTAAAATGAAATTGGCCATTATATGAATAAAAGCTGAAATTCCCATTGCAAAAGTGACAGAAGTACATATGGAAAAGAACTGAAAAGGTAAATTATGCACAATAGAAAAAGGTATGTGGAGATGAATTCGATTACATAAACAAGTATCTCAAAGTGGTGTTCTGTGGTTCTATCCCTGAGTATAGTGATTTCAAGTGAGGAAAGAGGATTTGAGGATTGCCTGATTCTTCCAGTAGTACTGAAAGGAGCCTGCACTGTTAAATGATGTCAGTTACAGGGCATTTCAAAAGGCTCTCCATGGACAGTATATTTAGAATACAGCATCCAGCGGGAACAGGTGAGGCATGCTTAGACTTGCTGCTGAATGATGATCCTTGGCTTTTGTGGACAAATTAGCCTGACCCGTATGACCCCAGACCCCAGACTTACCTTGGAACCAGTATTTAAAATATCCTTCATGATATCATAAAATGTGGAATTAGAACAAAACTCTTTTGGCTAGGGAAGGGATGAAAAACACTGAGCGGTGTCACTCGGAGAAGAAAGTCCCTTCTAGGAGCTCACGTTCCTGCTGCCTCCCTCCACACCTTCATCAAAACCCCTCTCCTCTGCTCTTGCTTCAAGTGCTCAGGCACTGTCATGTGTTGTCTTGTGCCAACAGCACAGAGAGTCCTCAGTGGGCACTGAGCAGCATAAACAAACTACCCTGATGCACTGAAAATAAAAATATATATTAGCCAGAATGAGGCCAATGAAAACATATGTAGGACAGAGAAAGTTATCTGATTCATGAGATTATGTACTTATTATTGCTGATGATTAGGAAGGATTATTTTAAACACCAGATTTTCAGCATACAATTGTTTCAGCCCTCTTAGAAAAATTATTAAATTCGATATTGATGTTCACACCTTCTCATCTTATGGTGGAAGATGTAAAATTGCTTAAAGATAGTATCATGAAAACTGAAAAAGAAGACTGAAATGATATATCTACAAGTCCAGAAATCCTCTGTATTTGAAAAACACTCCAGAATCTAGAAAAAGTAAATCTAGATTTCCCCTTAGTACTTGAGAGAAGGCATCATCCTGGCAACTTTGAACTTCTAGATTCCAGAAATGTGAGATAAAACATTTCTGTAATTTTAAGGCACTAAGTTTGTGATACTTTGTTATGACAGCCCCGAGAAATGATCACCAAAGTTGGTATAGCCATTCATTTGAAAAATGTAGTTGGCCAAGTAAAAGACAACAGAAGTCAATGCAGTTGAAAGAGATTAGAGTGTAGCAATGTTTTGAAAGGAGAATGATAAGATTCATCATCGAACTAGATGTAGGTTTTTAAAAAGGAATCAAAGATGACCACAGACTTTTAATCTAAATAACTAGATATATGAAGCTTCCATTAACTAAACAAGGAAAGCTTTAGGTAGAGCAGGTTTTTGGGGAAAGGCAAGGAGTTTAGTTACATCAAATTCTAAATGCCTAGTTAATATCCAAGTGGAAATGTGAAGTTGGTGCCTGGACACATAATTGTTGAATTGGTCTCAGGTAGAGATTGAAACTTGTGAATGGGCTGCATAAAGAAGGCATGTTCTGTTATAACATGTCATAAGACTGAAAGACAACCCAAGGTATGCAGCGTAGAGAAAAGAGCAAGGACCACCTGAGTATTCCACCATTAAAGGGTCAAGGATAAGTCCACACAAGGAATGCAAACATTGTGTACTGCAAACATTTAAACAAAAACATAGGAAGGGGGATTAAGAAATGGATGGAGGAGGCAGAGGGGAAAAGAAAAGGGGATAAAAAAGGAATTAAGATGTGTTACATATGTGTACCAACTTCCCACAAGGAATGTGAACATTATATACTACAAACATGTACTGATACAAAAGAAAGATAACAAGAAATATCTTTTGGGTTTTTGCTTAGTCACAGTCTTCCCTCACCATGTAGGCTGGGCTGTATTTTGTTCATTTTCTTTCTTTCTTTTTTTCTGTTTCGTTTTTTTGAGATAGAGTCTTGCTATGAAGTTCAGGCAAGCCTTGAACCCACTACATAGCCAAGGTTGGCCTTGAACTCATGGCATTCCTCCTGCTTCAGCTTCCCAAGTGCTGGGACTATAAGCATGCACCACCACACCCAGCTTGGGGTGTATTTTCAATCAAGTTAAAGTTGTGGATAAAAGGTTTCATGTATTTAAATTTTTATAAGAGGTGTCAATTGTCTTCAGAAAAGTCACTCATTTATACTTCCATTAACTTCTTTTCCAAAAATGGATACAAGTAACCTTGTAAATGTGTTGAGCTTAAGTATATTTAGATAAAATGTTTCTTTTGGCACATACTTGTTCTTAGCTTTGCTCATCATATCTATATCATGACAGTTAAAACATACCAAAATTTTGACTTTTCGGCCAAGAGGCACAATCTCTCCTGGAACATCTTCAAATAGTTCACTCCCATCATCTGACCTTTCATCTGCTGACTTGCTACTGTAGCAGAAAATGCCCCCAATCAGTATACTTCAGTTGCCCAGGTAACATTTCCTGTTACAGTTCCTGTTACTTCTGTTGCTTAGAAATGGCTGGTTACTGTGATGCACAGCTGGTCACTATGATGCATATTGTAAGAACCAATCAAAGACAGCCAAGTACTGTGCTTCTTGCTTGCAACCCCATAAAAAACTCCCTCCTTGGGCCTTCAAGGCCTGACATGTTATAAGGATTGATTCCTTGTTGGTGCCCATTCAACATTAAATAAATCTGCCTCCAAACCCTAGGTGTTGTTTTGGTGTTTCTGTTGCCATGGTATGTGGTGCATTGGCCAGGAAGACCGACTATGCTGACCTCTTTGGTCATGGCCCTCACAAGTAGAGCAGAGACTCTTCCAGGTCCTGACAAGAAGCCATGCCCTCATGATTTCTTGAGTCCCCTCAGAGGTCTGGAGGAGGATTCTTAGCTCCCTGTGTGAATGGCTCACATCAGACCCAAAACGGAGGAGGACACAGTCTGCCTGCCTGTCAGACTCTGGTAAGACCCCTAGGGGGACCCCAGTTAGTCTGTGTGTCAGTCCTGCTTAGCTCAGGCAGAAGGAGAGCCTGATCAACTCTCAATAGTCATGGCCATCCTCAAGGGAAGGAGGTTGGAATGGTTGGAATGTTTAACCTCTGAGTGCCTGATGAATATGAATGTGTGAGTGAGTGGAACAATAGCATAAGCCTTAGGCTGCTCCATCTGTGCACCAAGACTGGGAAGCACTGGTCTTAGCGGCTGATAGGGCCCTTGCCTGCAGTTCCGTGGTCATCAACATATGGCATAATGGAGGCCTCGCACACTTCTTCACTAAGTCGCACCTAAACCCCTTTGAGGGGCATGGTCAGGCAGGCATCTGAATGGTCTCTCTCTCTGAAGGGTACCCACCCTTTGTCTGTTGTGCCACTATTCAAGGATACACAACACACACGTAGGAAGTCAGAATAAGAACTAAGTGGTCAAAGCCTAATTGCAGGAAAAGAATTAAAAAGGGATTTTCTGGTAATTACAGAGTTAAAAATGAAACTAAACTGCTCTTCCCTGCATCTGAAGAAAAAAGAGATCTGTTCTTCCTGAGGATTCTGTCATGGCAAATAAGTCACTCTTATTGGCCACTGCAGTTGCTGCCAGCACCTATAACTTCACTCCTGACTTTCCTAATTAAAGCCATTTGAACCAGCTCTAGCCATCCATTGCTTACATTGGACCAAAGAGGCCCTCCCTCTTTCTCCTTCACAGATGCTCTTAAACGCCTATCCTGGTCAGATTGCTTCATCTAATGCCCACCTAATGACTGTCAGCAATTCCTTCTGGCTCTGTTCAATACAGAAATGTCCACATTTTGACTGAGGAAAGCTGGACTGTCAGCCCTGGTGAATGCGTTGCCTTGGCCTTTCCCAAAGGCTGCCCCACCTAGGAGGAAAAAGAAACAAAGCAACTCTGTCAAGTGTTCACTCTGAAGCAATGACACACTCAGAGCCCTGCTCTAGCCGCTCTGGACTCTGACCAGTCCATGCATGGCTGAAGCCTGAGGACGCTGTCCACAGGATTGCTCCATACCTATTCCCCTTGATGTTTGTGCCTTTTCAGGCCGTTTACTCCAGTTCTTGCTTCTACTTCAGCTTGAAGATATTGTATTGTCCAACTTGGTTTTTGCCCCTCATCTCCCTGCTAGCTGTGGCTTTTGCTTTAGCTCCATGGACAGTGTCTCCAAAAAAATAGCCAATTTTGGGAACTTTGGCTAAGGCTCATTCATAGGTTTGCTTTTAGTTGGGCTTTGTCTCAGAAGATCACATGTAACATGCCCAGCAAAGATATACCAGAGAAACTAAAAAAGGGGGGAAATGTAGCAAAAAAATGGCCCTCTTCCATCCAGTATACTTCAGTTACCCAGGTAACATTTCCTGCTACAGTTCCTGTTACAGTTCCTGTTACAGTTCCTGTTACTTCTGTTGCTTAGAAACAGCTGGTCACTATGATGCATATTGTAAGAATCAATCAAAGACAGCCAAGTACTCTGCTTCTTGCTTGCAACCCTATAAAAACCTCCCTTCTTGGGCCTTCAAGGCCTGACATTTTATAAGGATTGATTGCTTGTTGGTGCCCATCCAACATTAAATAAATCTGCCTCCAAACCCTGGGTGTTGTTTCAGTGTTTCTGTTGCTGTTGCACTACTTCTATGAGATTTTCCTGAGGGCTCTTGACATAGACTGGGGCACTGCAAGAATTTGGCATAATCTGACCAATTCTTTGTAGATACAAAAAGGAACCAGATAAAGAGAAAGAGAGAATAGAGGGGAGGTGCTACAGGTGGAGGAGGAATATACATATTATTATAGTCAGAAATATATGAGAGAAGATTTTGTTCCCCTTACTAATTTTCTCAAAATTGATAATGGATAGCTGAATTTGTACTGCCATTCTATCTTTCACCTTGCTTGGCAAGCTCTTAAAAGGAGCAGATGTTTTTGAGCAATGGAAAAGGAATGAGTAATCATTTTAAATATGGTACCAGTTCTTAGGTTTTGGGTGATACCATCATTTTTTAAAAATACAATAAACATAGAAACTACAGTTAAAATCTCAAATGAATCAAAATTGAGAAGGAAAACAGATTTGGTTTGGGGAAAGAATCTGGGTATTGATATAGTGCAACTTTCAATTTCAAGTTCAGCAAAGAGGCAAATTTGTGGTAAGACTAATGAAGCTTCAGCTTACATCCCCTCTCTTGCTCAAGTTCCATTCTATGGATTGTGCTTTCACTCTGTTAGCTATTTCCTTTGTTGTGTGGAAGACTTTGAATTTGATATGACCCTGTTTGTTGATTCTTTATGTTATTTCTTATGTAATTTGGGCTTGGTTTTGAATGTCCTTGCCTGTGCTTATGTCTTCAAGAGTTTTACCTATTTTAACCACCTGCAAGTTAAATGTTTTGCTTTCATATTTAGAGCTTTGATTCATTTTGATTTTAATTTAGTACAAGGCAAGAGATATGGATCTAGAAGCAATCTTCTGCATGTGGATAGCCAGCTTTCCCAGAATGTTTTGCTAAAGATGCTATCTTTCTTCCAGCATATAGTGTTGGCTCCTTTGTCAAAGATCAGGTGGTTGAATGTACCTGGGGTTGTTTCTGTATCCTGTCTCCTGTTTCATTGATCCTCATGTGTGTTTTTGTGCCATTACTATGCTGTTTTTATCACTGTAGCTTTATAACATAATTTAAAATCCAGGATTGTGATATTTCTAGTTTGCTCTTGTTGCCCAGTATTGCTTCTGATATTCTGGGTCTCTTCTGGTTTTGTATGAATTTTAGGATTGTTTTTTCTAATTCTGTGAAGAATGTTGCTGGAATTTTGATTGGAATTAGGTTAAATCTGTGTATCAGGAGTTGAGCTGAACCTCAGATGGTTTCAGGAATTCTGGTGAGCTGCTGCTGCCCACACACATGAGCTTGGGACTGGGCAGAAACCTGGATAGCTTTAGTGGCCTGGGGTCCACTCCCTGCACCTCCCCTCTTCCCCCCATCCCCTGTCAGAGCTGAGCTGCACCTCCCATGGCTTCAGGAACTTCGGTGAGCTGCGGCTGGCCCCACACATAAGCTTGGGATCAGACAGAAACCTGGACAGTGGTGGGGCTGAATACCAGACATCTTCAGAAAGCCCAGTGAGGTGTGGTTGCACCTGTCTGACCAGTGTTCAAGGCAGGCAGAACCCCGGGCACCCTCTGGGGCCTTGCTGGCTACTGGCCACACCCATAGTGTGTCTGGGGGTGGGGCTGGGCTGAATACCAGACACCTTTAGGAACCCTAGTGAGCCACTCTGATGCCTCCCCAAATAGTGTGTGAGGCACGTGCAGCCCTGGACAACTTCTGGGGCCTTGGTGGTCACTGTGAGAACATCTCACACCCTCCTTGGGGGCTCTGCTGAAACCTGGACATAGTCAGTAGTCGCAGAGAGCCACCCTCACTCTTCCCTTCCAGTGTGGGAAGCAGACTTTGTCTTGGGCAATATCTGAAGCCTCGGTGAACACGACCTGCATCCTCCCCACTCTTGTGGAAGCTGGGCCAAACCTCAGACAGTCTCAGGAACTGTGGTGAGCCTCCCCTGCCCTTCCCACACACACCTGGGAGTCAACTGAATGCAAGAAATGCCTGGAGCATCTGGGACCCCA
>NW_004955472.1:12348245-12364445 GCF_000276665.1 Chinchilla lanigera | reverse complement strand
CCATGTTTATAGCAGCACAATTTGTTATAGCTAAATCTTGGAAATAACCCAGATGCCCATCCACTAAGGAATGGATAAAAAAGATGTGGTATTTTTATACAATGGAGTATTACTCAGCTATTTAAAAAGGTAATCTTCAGGCTTTTGTAGTAAATGGATGTAACTAGAGACCATACTCACAAGTGAAATAAATCAGACCGAGATGGGTAAACGTCATATCGTCTCCTTGGTGTAGGAACCTGAAAGACTAGATAAAACTCAAAATGCACAATAGATGATAGGAAAGGGAAATAAATTGCTCAAAGGAAGGAATGCTGGGATGAGGGAAAGAAGAAAAAAGAGGGCAGGCAAAATATAAATATATATATGAATCACTGTGATAACTGTATTGCTGATGTCTGACGGTGTATTCAAATGAACAGTTAATGATTACAACTTTTTATGTTCTGATTTTGCATGCTTGTGTCTGGTGGTCTGAGCAACTGATTTGAAGGTAACAATATACAATGAAATTACAATGGGGAACTCCTACCATTTTGTCTAGTGAAACTCTGTATTATCTGTACTGTTTTATTGAAGAATTATGTTCTTATTCCCTATAATGGTTTGAGCAATCTTTCATTCTTACATTTGGTAACCTGAGCAATGTAGTTGAGGATAACTATATGTTTGTTTTGTTTTGTTTTGTTTTTTTTCTGGTACCGGGAATTGAACTCACGACCTCGCACTTGCCAGGCAGGCGCTGTGCAGCTGAGCTAAATCCCCAGCTCCTAAGGATAGCGATATGTAATGTAACAACCACTGTTGATTTGTATTATTTTGTCTTGAGACCCTGTATCACTTTGAATGTTCTTGCTTTGATTTGTTTATGTTTGTGATACTGGTATGCTGCTACTGTTCCATTTCTTTGTTTGTTTGTTTCTCACTTACTACTGTCTTTAAAATAAAAAAAATTAATTAGTATATCAGTTTTAGAAGTATCACCATTTTGACAATATTGATTCTTTCTATGCAAGAACAGGGACATATCTTTCCATTTTCTGATATCCTTTTCTATCTCTTTTTCCAGAGTAGTATAGTTTTCAATGTAGAGGTCTTTCACATCCTTGGCTAGGTTAATCCTTAAGTGTTTAACTTTTTTAACCTATACCTATTTTATGACCATGTATCAATCATATTTAAACTTATTTTTACACTTTTGCCTTTTACAGTCTACACTATACTGTTTGTTATTGGCATTTAGTCTTTGTTGTGGAAGGAGAAGGAAGGGAAGCTGAGGAGGAAGGGGATAAAGAGGGTGTAAGTCAGTGGGAGGAGAAGTAGGTAGGGAAAATATTAATAATTTAAAAAATAGAGGGTCTGACTCTGCTGAAGGTCTTTTATATTTGGAGTAAAGGGCTCATCTTGCAGGGTTTTTAGAGGATATTTGTGCGGATGGGAGAATGAGGTAGAGGTAACTAGGGATTGAGGGTTGCTGTGAGGTTGTCTGAACGTGTTGATATATTTGTGGTTAGTTTTGTTTGAATCCTCTAATGGCAGTTCCGTTAAGGGTACCCCAACCTGACCATAAATGGTACTTTTCAATTTAAAGCGCTGGTTAGCTCTTACCCTCTTTTGCACAAATGCAGGCCCAGGCTACACATGCGCCGCACGAAAGGTGGAGAAGAGGCAAGGGAAGGTCAAATAAGAATGAGTGAAGAGCGTAGACTAGAGAGGAAAGGTTAAAAAGAGAACGGCTAAAGGAGGTCAGAATAAAGGAAAAATACTTGAAAAGAAAAAATTAAAAAGCAAAAAATAATGTTGATACAAAAGCAAGAGCTGAAGAAAAGAAAATTAAAGGAGAGAGAGGGGAAAAAAATAGAAAAACCGGCGAGAATCCAGAACAGGCCCTCCGGGAAAAGCATACAAAAGCACGCTGCCCCTCGCTGTGGAAGTCGCGCTGGCTCTGCGGATCCCGTTCGTCCCCTTCCCCGTCCGCATCTGTCCCGTTCCCCTTTCCCCTCCGCATCCCCTTCCCGCCCGCATCCCCGTCCCGTCCGCGTCCTGTTCCTGTCCCCTTCCGCTCCCTGTCCCGTCTGCGTAGATGCGGGCGGGCGGTGTCCACCTCCCTGCCATGTGTCGCGCTTTGGGAGAGGTTAACTGCAGTGTTTGTCTTTGTCTCAAGATCCAAACGCCCCCGTTGGTTTGGGAAGAGGGGGCTGCTTGATCCCGAGCTCTTCTCCGCTGTCTGTCCGCTCCGAGCTGCAGGGCACACCCCGCGCTCCCCCGCGCTTCCTGCGCTCAACGCGGCGCCCCTTGCAGGACCTGTCGCCAGCACGTAGGACCTGGGGCAGTACCCCGGCTTGCTTCGGGGACCCATTGCACTTGCCGATGGTTGGGGTTTAGAATTTGCCGCTGACTCCGATCTTTCCAGGCTTCGTGGAGGCTGGACATGACTGGGCCGCTCTCCGCGGGTCTCAGGGCTGTGATCCTCCGTTCCCTGCTGGCTGACGGACCCATTCGCAGTGTTTAGCCTCTGTCTAAGGCGCCGGGCTTCCCTTGTCAGCGCGGGGAGCAGGATAGGCTGCTTCCAGGACTCAGTGCTCAGAAGGGCGGGCAGAGGGGCCTCGTTTCCCTTTTTTCAAGCGTTGAGCGGGTGGCTTTCCTGAGGCCCCCAAGAGCAGTCTACTCCCGGGTGCGTTTCCTCATTCAGTGGACAGGTGGATGTGCAAGGACGGATAAAAAGCCTGTCCCAGAAGGTTGGTTGCTGCAACCCTGGCTCCTTCCCTGTATCTGTTACAGCTTTTCAGTGTGTGTGCGTGTGCATGTGTGTGTGTGTGTGTGTGTGTGTGTGTGTGTGTGTGTTGGGGGTGGGAGGATCTGCAGCATGACTGTTTCTCCTTTTTAATGACCCAGATATTTGACCTAGATAGTCTTTGAGATTGATTTTTCCCTTCTAGGTGTGATTGCCTCCTTTGTTTCAGAGTTCCTGTATTTTTTTGTGACTCTTCTCTGAGTATCTCTAACACACCACCTGCTCTAATCAGCCATGTTGGATCTCCTCAAAATCTGTTATACAGCCAGTATACAGAATTAGAACATACTGAATTGATTCATGATGTGTTTCAAGCTAAATCATAATTGTTCCAGTTGGCATTAATGGTAGTATAGATAATATTTGGATCCAAATTGCTCTTGGCTGAAATTTAACAAGCGATAAAATTATCCTGTTTTTTTTTTTTTTAATCTATATTTGGTTCTAGATACTGTTAAGCCAACACTCTTCAGACCAAGGAGATCTCTAAAACAAAAATGTTGATTGAGTCATTTTTACACTATACTTGTCCTAGATACTGCTAGACCAAGATCGACCTTGGTCTTGAGACCAAGGGGGTTTCTAAAATAAAAGTGTTGACTGAGCCATTCCAGAAAAAGAACAGAGTCCGGGGAGGAGTTTTCACAAACTACCAGAAGCAAGGGTCAGTAGTAGTTGGGAAACTCTCCACTGGATTTACAGCTAGGACATTTTTATAAACTTTGGTGAGAAAGTGCATAAGTTGTTCACATTGAATGTATACTGACTATAGATGAGAGGGCCTGGATTATGGGAAAAAGCAAGGAAAGCTTTGGGAAAGGAGAGCAGACCATTATGAGAAGATTACAGCTTTGGATTGGTTGGGATTAGCAATATGGGAAGTTTATAAATCAGTGGGGGATGGTAGCTACTGTGGTAGGCTGTGATCAAATTTGTCATGGTTTCAACATGGACTACATTTTTGTCAGTTTTGCCAGCAGCTGCTAGTAGAATAGCTTCCTTTATCTTGGCCTATCTCTATCCTCTGGCTAATTAAATTTAGGACATTTCAGAATTTTCCTTTTATCAATAATGGTATTACTTGAAATTATTCTGGTAAACAGGGTGAATTTATTAGATAACTTGTGAGTGGAAATACTCTCAGGTAATTTAATTCTGGACTAGAGATACATGTTTGTTTATCCATTGCTATAAATATGTTTATAGAATAATTTTGTAATAACATATAATACATCATTAATATAATAAGTGAAGGCAAGAATGGAAAATAATATCTAAAGAAGACCTACAGTGAAAGGCACACAGTCTTCTGGAACAAGGCAAGGATATTCCCTCTTACCACTCTTTTTCAACATAGTAATGGAGGTTCTAGCTAATGGAAGAAGACAAGAAAAGGGAATAAAGAATGTATGCAGATTATGAAGGAAGACAAAAAATTCTTCATTACAAGTGCAGTATTATCTATGTAGAAAATCAAAAAATATCAACAAAAACAATTGGAACTAATAAGAGATATAACAAGGTTGTAAAACATAGGGTAAAAATACGGAAGTCAGTCACTTTCTTATAAGCAATTACAAATGGATTTTGAAATTTAAAACACATTATCATTTAAATTAGCACAGTTCAAAAAGTGAGATAAGGGCCAGGGATATAGCTCAGCAGCACAGTGCCTGCCTGGAAAGTGCAAGGTCGTGAGTTTAATTCCCGGTACCAAAAAAAAAAAAAAAAAAAAAAAGTGAGATAAATACAAACATAACAAAAATAAGACCTACTGATTTATATGTTGAGAAAATTTTTAGAACACTGAAGAAAGTTTCTCCAAGAAGAAATAATCAGATGAAGGTATGAAAGACTCAATATTAGTTAGATGTTGTCTTAGTTACTTTTCTCTCATTGCTGAGACAAAATACTCATCATCCATAATTAAGGATGGAAAGGTTAATTTAGCTCAGTTTGTGGAGGTTTCAGTCTAAATCAGCTGGCCCTAAGGCAATGTGGCAGGGCACAGGGGCAAGAGTTCTAGGTTGCAGAAGACAGCAAAAGCAACAAAATCAAAAGAGGAGAGATCAAGTCTCTTTTCCTCCCTTATATTGTAAGCAGGCCATCCCCCTCTGAGTGGATGTAGCACTCACACATCCCTGCCTTGCTCTTGCACAGGCTTAGGATGTTTATAAAATGAAGACCCTGATGCCCTGCTGCACTGCTTAGCTAAACTTCTCAACTTCTCAAGTTGACATGGTATAGCAACAATTATAACCCACCCCTTGTCAGGTTGGTAACCAGAAACATTTCTTTAAATTGGTTTCCAGGTACAAAGACATGCTAATTCTTATCATTTCACAACTTGAACATTATAACACAGGTTTAACAGTCTATCAACATTATACTAGAACCATAACATTTCACCCTTGGCCTCCCAAAGACTCCTGCACATCCCCTTATGCAAAAGGAGTTTAGTCCATCTCCAAGAGTTGCCAAAGTCCTAACAGTTTTAGCATTGCTGAAAAGTCCAAGTTCCAAGTCTCCTCTGAGACTAAGGAAAACTTTTAGCTGAGACCCCCGGTACAAATGAAAACAAAGTTAAACATTTCCAGTATTCAATGGCACAAGATAAACATTTTCAATTCAAAAGTTGCAAACAGGAGGATATAGAGGAATGAGACCAAAGCAAATTCAAAATCCAGCAGGGCAAACATTAAGTCCTGTAGTGAGTGCCCTGTGCAAGATCCAAGGCAATCTGTGGCAAATTGTGAGCTCCAAATGCCTTCTGATTACATCCCTATGGTACTTCCCATGGTAGTAGCTTCCACAGCTTGTCTCTTGGGCCTGCTCTGCTCCCTCCTTGCAGGTTTCCTCAAATGATCCACATTCCTGGAATTTCAAAACTTCTGGGGTCTCCATTGCACCTTTCACTTCACCCTTACAGCTTCACACACTGCCCATTCAGGGGCAAACTACCTGGCTTCCCAGGTCTTCTGAAATCAGGGTGGAAGCCTTCTTAACCCCAAAACTCTTGCATTCTGCATGTAACTAAAAGCAGTGCCATGTGGTTGATACTAAGGTCTGCTGCCAACTGGAGCAGTAGTCAGACCTCTCTTGGTTGTAGAGGTTTGAATCTAATTCTGAGGAAAAAATTTTTCATGCCACTGCCATTCTCGAACATGGGACTCTGCAGCTTTCTTTTCCAAGCAGTCTTTCACCTTTGCAGTTTTGAGGCTGCAAAGGGTGGGGACTTGCTGCTTCTTGTGGTGCCCTCAGGCCATCTTTTCTATTCTCCTGTTCCTTCTCAGCAATCAAGATCACCTCTGCTCTATCTTTGCAGTCTACAGCTTTGCAGGACCTCCCTTCTGGCTAAATTCTCACATTTTAAATCATACTGCTGGGCCTTTTGCTCTTGATTCTCAACATAAATCTGGTTAAAAGCCCACAACAATGGGTATGCCACTACCTCAACGTTAGACTGCCTTGAAATTTCTTCTGCAAGATTAATTAGTCTACCACCCTTAATCTCAGTCTAAGGCAAAGTCTCTGGACATGAGTAAAATGCAGACTAACTTTCACCAAGCCATAACACACATCATCTGTAGTCCAACAACCAATGCAGTACTTCTCCCCCGCAGAAACCTCTTGAGCCTGGTTTTTACCTGTCAGATTTCTATCAGCCTTCTGGTCTTCAGAGCTCTGACCAGAATCTCTGATACAGAACTGGCTAAGATGTTCCAGCTCTACTCATTCAGGTGACATCTGTGAACCTTTCCAAACACTTCCCACAAGCCATTCTCAAAGGCTGTTGAACCACATGGTCAGATACGGTCACAGCAACAACTCCACTCCTAGTACCAAATTCTGTCTTAGTTACTTTTTCTTGTTGATGACATAAAACACCCAACATGCAAAATTGAGGCAGGAAAGGTTTATTTAACTCATAGTTTGTGGAGGTTTCAGTCTGTAATCAGCTGGCTCCAAGGCAGGGTGGCAAGCACAGGGACAACACCTCAAGGTAGCAGAAGACAGCAAAAGCAACAAGAGCAAAAAGAGGAGAGCAAGTCTCTTTTCCTCCCTTGTGTTGTAAGCAGGGTATCCACCTCCAGGTGGGTGTAGCACTCACACCATCTCCCTGCCCTCCTTTTGTATAAGCTCAGAGTGTTTAAAAAGTGAGGACCTTGGCCCTATGCTGAGTTGAAACTTCTAAATTTCTCAGGCTGACACAGTGTATCAACCCCTACAGATGTGTGGTCTTTAGATTCAAGCCATACATTCAACACAATCCTGGTAAAAATCCCAGTGAATTATTTTGTGATATTGATAAGCTTATTCTAACATGTACATCAAGAGGCAAAAGACCCAGACTAACATCCTAAATATTAAAAGAGAAGAACAAATGCAATGACTGACACTATTCAACTTCAATACTTACTGTCCAGTTACAGTACTCAAGACAGTGCAATACTCAAAAAAAGAAAAGAAAAAATAGATCAGTATAGCATATTTAAAAGCCATGAAACAGACCCAGAGAAACACTGTCAATTGATCTTTGATCAATTAGCAAAGGCAACATAATGTAGCAAAGATATTCTTTTCAACAAAATGGACAATGTACAAAAATTGAACCTAGACACAGTTCATATATCTTTCATGAAAACTCACAACGAACTGTAGCCATCAAACTGAAACACAAAAGTGTAAAACTCGGAAAGATAACAAAGGAGAAAACTTAGATGACTTTGGATATAGTAGTGAGCTTTGAGATTCAACACCCATTTTTTTAAAAAGTTAAATTAGATGTCCTTAAAATTGAAACTTCTGCTTGCAAAAGATACTGTCAAAAGTAAAATAAGGCATGCCCTAAGCTAGGAGAAAATATTTGCAAGGTACACCTGATAATGTCCAAAATAAGGAAAAAATTCTTAAAACTTAACCATAAGGCAATGAACAACTCAGTTAAAACATTGACTAAAGATTTGAGCAGACATCTCATTAAAGAATATATGCTGATGAAAAGTAAGCACTGAAATTCAGCATCATATGTCTCTAGAGAACTTCAAATTGAAAATATCAATGAGATAACACCACATGCCTCGTAGATAGGTAAAAATCCCAAGCAGTTACATACAACACAAATGGTAATGAAAAAGTGAAACCACAGGAACACACATGCATTGTTGGAATACAAAATAATACAAGTTTTTGGAAGATACTTTGGTACTTACAAAATTAAACATACTCTTACCGTATGATCCATCAATAACATTTCTTAGTTTAACTACTTGAATTAAAAATATAGGTTTACACAGACACTTCTACACAGATATTTATAATGACTTGCTCATAACTACCAATACTTGGAAGCAACCAAGATATCATTCCATTGGTGAATAAACTTTAGTCAATCCAGAAAATTAAATATTTTTCAGTGATAAAAAAATGATCTATGAAGCAATGAGAAGATATAGGTGAGATCTTTTTTTAAAATTTATTTTAAAAATAAAAGAAGAAAAACATATTCACAAACAGACATCAATTTACAAAATAGCATAAGAACAATACAAGCAATACTGAATTACAGACAAAGTGGTAGGAAATTAACAATGGTTGCTGTATTACATATTGATATCTTCAAAGTGGTTTCTTAGGAAAACAGAGACATGCAAGATTTATCAAATAAGCAATCGTTAACTGTTACTTTAAATAAAGTGATAGAGGTCAGTAGCACAACTATGTTAGCTATCTTGTATATACATACATACATAATTTCCCCTACTGTCTTTTCTCTTTTCCCTCATCCTAGTTGCTCTTTGCTTTTGAGCAATTTCCTTTCATTTCACAATGTCTATCATATTTCTAATTTTTATTCACTCTCTCAGGTTCTTACAACTAGTGAGACAATACATTGCTTACACATGGAGGTCTGGTTTATTTCACTTATGAATATGGTTTCTAGTTGTGACCATTTACCTGTAAAAGCCTGAAGTTTACCTTTCTTTATAGCTGAGTAGTATTCCATTATATAAAAGTACCACAATTCTTTTATCCATTCCTCAGTGGAAGGACATTTCGGTTGCTTCCACAATTTAGCAATTACAAATTGCATTGCTATTAACATGGGTGCACATATATCGCTGTGATATGATGTCTTCAGATCTTCTGGGAAAATACCCAGAGAGGGAGTAGCTGGGTTGAATGGGACCTCTAGACCTACTTTGCTGAGGAATCTCCAAACTGATTTCCACAGTGGTTTCACCAGTCTGCATTTCCACCAGCAGTGGAGAAGAGTTCCTATTTCTCCACAGCCTCCCTGGTGTTTGTTATTGGTTGATTTCTTAATGCTAGCCATTCTTACTGGGGTGAGATGAAATTTCAGCGTTGTTTTAACTTGCATTTCTCAAATGACTAATGATGTTGAACATTTTCTCATGTATTTATTTGCCATTTGTATTTCTTTATCTGAGAAGTGTGTATTCATCTCAGTTGCCCATTTTTAGATTGGGTCTTTGAATTTGAGGGGGCTGATGTTTTTAAATTTTTTATATGTTCTAGATAGAAGACCTTTGTCCAAGGGGCAGTCAGTTAAAATTTTTTCCCAATGTGTGGGTTTTCTTTTTACTCTGCTGGTGATTTCTTTAGATGTGCAGAAACTTTTCAGTAGGATGAGATCCCAGTTGTTGATCCTTGGAAGCATTTCATGTGTGGTTTGGCTTTTCTCTGCCTACCCCTATGTCTTCAAGATTTTCACCTACTTTCTCTTCCAATAGATTTAGTGTTTCTGTTTTAATATTGATATCTGTGAACCATTTTGACTTGAGTTTGGTGCATGGTGATAGACTTGGGTCTATTTTCAGTCTTCGGCAGGTAGCAAGCCAATTTTTCCAGCACCATTTATTAAAGAAGCTATCGTTCCTCCAGTTAGTTTGCTTGGCCCCTTTATCAAAGATTAGGTGGCAGAGTGTGTTTGTGGTTGTGCCTGTTTCTTCCAGTCTGTTCCACTGATCCTCAGGTCTGTTTTTTTAGCCAGTACCATGTTGATTTATTACAGTAGTTTTGTAGTATAATTTCAGGTCAGGGATTGTGATTCCACCTGACTTGTCTTTGTTGCCCAGGACTGCTTTTGCTTTTCTGGGTCTCTTCTGGTTTCAGATGAATTTAAGGAATGTTTTCTCTAGATCTGTGAGGTATGTTAATGGTAGTTTAATGGGAAGGGCATTGAATTTGTAGAATAATTTTGGTAGTTTGACCACTTTCACGATGTTGGTTCTTCCTATCCATAAGCAAGGAATATTTTTCCATTTATTGAAATTGTCTTTGATCACTTTTTTCAGAGTATTGTGGTTTTCATTGAATATATCTTTTACTTCTTTTGTTAGATTGATTCCAAAATATTTCAATTTTTTGGATGCTATTGTGAAAGTTATGATTCAACTTTGGTAATTTGTACATATCTGGGAATCTGTCCATTTCTTCTGAGTTTTCTATCCTGTGGGAGTAAGGATTTTTAAAGTAGATATTAATGATCTTTTGAATTTCTGTAGGATCTGTAGTGATTTCATCCTTTTCATTCCTTATTGCATGAATATGAGTTCTTCCCTTCTTTTTTGATAAGGTTGGCTAGGGGTTTCTCAATTTTATTTATTCTTTCAAAGAACCAACTCTTTGATTCACTTATTTTTTGTAGGGTGTTCTTCATTTCAATTGCTTTAGTTTATGCCCTGATCTTTATAATCTCCTGCCTTCTTTGGGCTTTGGGCTTGACTTGTTCTTCTGTTTCTAAAAGTTTGAGGTGCAGCATTAGGCTATTTATTTGTTGACTTTCTGTTTTCTCGATGTGTGAGTTCACTGCTATAGATTTCCTTCTGAGGACTGCATTCATTGCGACCCACAGATTCTGGTAAGTTGTACTTACATTTTCATTTGTTTGTAGGTATTTTTTAATTTCTTCTGTGACCCATTGGTTGTTCAGGAGGTTTATATTCAATTTCCAAGTGTTTACAGAGGTTTTGGAGTTCCTTTTGCTATTAATTTCCAATTTCATTGCACTGTGGTCAGATAATATGCATAGGATAATTTCAATTCTTTTGCATTTAGGTAGGTATGCTCTATGGGCTAGAATGTGGTCTATTTTAGAGAAAGTCCCATGTGCAGCTGAGAAAAATGTGTTTTTTGATGTTGTGGGGTGGAACACTCTGTATACATCTACTATGTCCATTTGTTCACAGATTTGATTCAGCTCTGTTATTTCTTTGCTGATTTTTTGTCTAGTTGACCTATCTTTTTGTGTCAAAGGGGTGTTGAGGTCCCTTACTACAATAGTGTTATTAATTATATGGATTTTCATGTTTGTTAAGATTTGTCTTATATGTTTGGTGCTCCAATATTTGGTGCATTCATGTTTACGATTGTTATATCTTCCTCTTGCAGTTTTCCCCTAACAAGTATGTAGTGACCTTCTTTATTTCTTTCGCTTGTTCTCAGTTTGAAGTTTACTTTGTCTGCAAACATAAGCTACCCCTAATTTTTCCTGGGTTCCTGTTGCATGGAGAATTGTTTTCCATCCTTTGACTTTCAGTCTATGGATTTTCTTTTGAGTGAAAAATGTTTCCTGTATAAAGCATAGCATTGGATTGTGTTTCTTAATCCAGTCTGTTTCTTTTGACTGGTGAGTTGATGCTGTTTACATTTATGGTTATAACTGATACTGATATGTGTTGGTTTATCATTGTCATCTTACATACTTGTTGGTTTCCTACTTTTTTTACCTGTTGGGGAGATCTGAAATGTATAATATTATTTGAAATTAGCCAGTCTAAAAAGCCTATACACTATATGATTCCATCTTTATGATATTCTGGGTGATGTAAACCTATGGAGACAGTAAAAAGATCTCTGACCTCTTGAGGTTAAGAAGGATGGAGGGAAGAATAGGCAGAGAACAGAAGATTTAAGGCAGTGAAACTGTTCTGTAGGATGCTGTAGTGGTGAGTATACGTCACAGCAAGTTTGTCAAGCCATAGACTAGGGAACATTGACAGTGAGTGCTATTGTAAACTATACACTTTGTGTGATAATGATATGTCAGTGTAGGTTAATCAATTGTAATGAGTACCACTATTGTGCAGGATGTCAAGTTGGCAGGGTGGGGATGTATAGAAACAAAGTGTGTGATTTCTACTTAATTTTTGTATGTTTGTGAATTTAAAACTGCTGTAAAACTTAAGTCTACCAATTTAGAGAAGTGAAGTGGTCTATGTTAGCTTTTCATTGCTGTGATATATATGTGAATTAAACAATTTAAAGGAAGTTTTCTTGACTTACCATTTCAGAGATTTTGGTCCATGTTAAGCTCTCTCCAAAACAAAAATAGCAAGGCATAAAGAGGTAGAAGAGGAAAGTTGCTCACCTTGTGCTAGTCAGGAAGCAAAGTGAAAGGAAAAAAGCTAGAGAGAAGCTGAACACCCTTCAAGGCATACCCACAATGACCTATTTGCTGCAGTCAGACCCCACCTCCTAACAGCCCATTCAGCTAATGAACTCATCAGTGAATTAATCCACCAATTAGACTAGTGCCCTCATTATCCAATCACCTCCCTAAGCATATTTTAATCCAATTAAGTTGACAATCAAGATTAACTGTCTCAAGTCCACCCCTTGTCAACTTGATACCTAGAGGGAGTCTCCATTTTAGCTTCAGCCCCATTCTCACAGCTTCATGCATCACCCTCTCAAGGACTGCCTGCAAGTACTCCAAACGTGTCACACATTGCTTAATCACCATAGCCTTTCTTTGAGATCTTCCTGGAAGCTTTCATGACCCCATAACTCTTATACTCTGCATGCCTGCAAAATCACCAGCATGTGGACAGTGCCAAGGTCTTCCAATGACTCCAGCAGTATCTCAGCCCTCTTGGACCATGGCTTCAGGGGGATCTGTATGTCTGGATGGTTGAGAATAGTGAAATGAATCCTGGAGAACAAATCCCTTAGGGAGTCCTGTTCCAAGCAGGGGAGCCAGAGATTTCCTTCTCAAATGAAAGGTTTGTACTATTGCATCCTTGAGCCAGTAGTGAGTGGGATTTTTCTTATTCCTGAGATGCCCCAGGCATCTTTCCTATTGTTCCAAGGCAAATTACTTGGCTTTTTTTTATGGTGCTAATATTTGCAGCAATAAAACCTTCTTTGGCTCTAGCTTTTCACGTTTCTTTTTTAGCCAAACTATGTTTTTCAAATCTTTTAGCTCTACTTTTTGCTTCTGATTTTCATTGTTGATCTAGCTAAAAGCAGCTAGCAATATTTATGCCACAATTTGAATGTTGTGTTGTCCTAAAATTTCCTCCATCAGATAACTATGCAGTTTGTTAACCTTTAAATCCAGCTACCTACAAAATCTTGGGCAAGTTCTTTGTGATGATGTAACATGAGTGACCTCTAGTCCAATTCTCAATAAATTTCTCCTTCCCATCTAAAATATGAACAGCCTTTACTGTATATATTCCTATAAGGATTCTTGTCTTCTAAGCCCAGGTTAGAATTCACCAAGTGGCACTTACAGGATTTGAGGCTTTCTCTAGTTCATTTCTCCAAACTTTCCTAAAGTCCTCCCACAAGCCAGTTCTAAAAGATTCTGATCCACATGATCAGGTAGAGCCACAATAATGACCCCATTCCTGGGATCAATTTTCTGTATTAATTAGTCTTTAACTATTGAGAAAAATGCTTGAGATAAAGTCCTTAAAGAAGGAAAATGGTTTGTTTGTTTTGAGGAGGTTTTTTTCCCTCATAGTTTCAAAGTTTTGGTCCAAGGCAGAAGCATTAAGGCAGAAGAGTATGGTGGAGGTAAGCTGCTTACTTTATGGCATCCAGAAAGCAGAACAAAATGGGAAGAGCTGAAGAAGAAGGAGCCAGGGACATAAGCATGCCCCTACTGACCTATTTGAATTAGACCACACCTGTTAATAGCCTGCTCACCTAATGGATTCTTCAATGGATTAACTCATCAATTAGGCTAGTGTGCTCATAATATAATCACCTCTATAGGCATCTATTTATCCAATTAAGCTTACAGCCAAGATTAACTCTCATGGAATCCAGTGAAGCAGCCTGGGATATATCTACACTTAGGTACAAACAGGGGAAAAGAAAGTTTGTCAAAGAAATAGAAAAGGAAATTCATCAATTGGAGAATCAGGAGACAATGGTGCCATAGAATGCAAAGAAAAGTTTTCAAGGAAGTGGTGGTCCACACTGTCAAAACATATAGAAATACAGAGAAAAATAAATTATTAAAAATTCCTTTTGGGGGCTGGGGATATAGCTCAGTGGCACAAGTGCCTGCCTGGCAAGTGCAAGGTCCTGAGTTCAATTCCTGGTACCAAAATAGAAAAGAAAAAACAATTCCTTTTGGTCCTGGGAGTGTAGTTCAGTGGTAGAGTGCTTGCCTAGCACATATGTGGTTACTGCAAGAGGAATATAAAGGGTTAGTTTGGGTTGGGAATCAGAAGTTTATTTGCCATTTTTTTGTTGATATGATGAGAGACAAAGCCAGAATTAAGAGCACTGAGGAGTAAACTTTGGAGGCATAGTTAAGAACCATTACCCTTTCAAAAAGAAGTCTGAGTAGAGTTGGGATGATGGCAAGAAGAGGTTCTGTATCTGATAAAAAGATTTTGCCTTTTGTTTTTGAAGATAAAATGGAGCCTTGTGAAAGCTAAGGAAAGTAATTATTAAAAATAATAGTTAACTTTCTTCTAGTTCTTATTAGAAACCATAAACTATCAAACTGCCTTAAATAATGCTATCTCATAATCTTCCTTACACAAATAGTTTGATTCTGTAGTTACCCCAATATTATAAATGAAAAACAGTCTTAAAGGCTTTCATGGAGATAGTTAAGAAAGTCAATAAGAAACCAAACTTAAATCTTGAGGACTTTAGACCCATGCTCTTAATTTCTACCTATGTCCTTCTATCAGGGACCCTGATAGAGAGCTTCCAATCTCCTTCGAGGTGTTACAGCACATGGTGGCAGAGAAAGAGCAAGAGATAAATAGCAAGCAATGTGGATCTGGAATGACCAGTTGTTCATGGGGAACAAAAGGCCATAATGCAGCCAGAATGTTGGCATTTATTGACTGAAGTGGGGATTATCAATGACTCAGAGGGTAGAGTTGGTCTCATGCTAAAAAGGATCTTGCCCTGGATCATGTGTTGTCTTAGTAGTCTTAGTCTTAGTGGTCTTAGTCTTGGTTTTAGTAGGCGGGAGAGGATGGCCCACCCCCAACGAGATCATGAGAAATCTCAAAAGGGTGATACCCAAAATCCCAAGCCTCCTTTCATCCCTTAGGGGAGTATGTGAAACTAGCCATTGTAAATTTGTGGTCACCAACGTATCTCCCTTTTTGTTTTTGTAATTGCCGCAGCTGAAACAGTGTACAGTCTATGATGGCCATCATTGCAACAAACATTTATTTCAGCATGACAGTCACGATATTACCTTTGAAACACATTTAAATGTCCATCTTAAGATAGAACAGAGTAAAACATATAACATATGCATCACATAACTTTTGGGGGGCAGTGGTCTCATGTTGGTTTGACATATACCTCTCATTACAAATAGCTGGAGTACAAGAGAAAGGCACATATGCAAATCTAAAAGAAAAGGTTTATCACTATAAACAATCCCAGTTACACATTTTAGAGGACCTGTACATATGGAAGGCATGAATATATTTAATACACCATGAGATTAACAATAATGATTTGTCATAGCTAAATGGAAAGTTTATTTTTTTAATTTAGCTTTCCACAAAGAACAATTTAATGAGAAAATCTTACTGTTTTATTTATAGAAAACCTTTTGATGATGACTGATATAAACATATTGCATTAATAAGCTTAGCAATGTTTATTGGGGTGTGTCTTCCATAAAGCTATGGAAATTATTGGGGCCCCTTTAATGAATAAAGGCTGGAATAAGATTTTTCCTGGCAGCTGTCCCTTTATTCAGCAATGGGAGTTCTAAGCAACAGCTCTCTCACCCTAAGTGATCTCTGTTTAACTAGTTTAACAATTTTTGATGACCTATGAGAACCTGATCATAAAATTAATACATTATTTTGACCAAAGAAGGATTCTTGAGTCATTGTACACAGACAACAATATGCATTGCATTCATAAAACCAATTTTGACATTAATTTGATCAGCTGGCAACTTGGGTAGAAGCATGTCTTTAATTTTGATGATACTATCTATAAGCTAATTTAAATTAATGACAAATGTTTCAAAAATGCAAAAAGGCAAAAGAAGGAAAAAAGTTTTGAGCTCAAATAGAACAGCTGTTTACAGATTGGACAGATAGACAAACAAACAAATACACACAAGACACTTTGTTTAAAATATCAGATATGATGTT
>NW_004955472.1:12344803-12348123 GCF_000276665.1 Chinchilla lanigera | reverse complement strand
ACCAGTTATGGGGGACTCCTGCAGTAAGCTTCCAATCTCCTGCAAGGTACTACAATGCACAGTGATAGAGAGAGAGCAAGAGACAAATAGAAATCAGCAGGGATTTGGGATTACCAGTTGTTCAAGGAGAACAAAAGGTCATGAGGTAGCCAGGACTTCAGCATCTGTTGATTGAGGAGGGGATTATCAATAACTCAGAGGGTGGAAGTAGTTTTATCCTAAGAATGATCATTCTCTGGAGTATTTTTAATCTTAGCAGTCTTAGCTTAGTTTTAGTGGTCTTAGTATTAGTATTAGTGGTCTTAGTCTTTGTTTTAGCCTTAGTAGATGGGAGAGGATGGCCCATCCCTAATGAAATGAGAAATCTCAAAAGAGTAATACAAAAATCCCAAGCCTCCATTCATCCCTTAGGGAAGTGTCTTAGTTACTTTTCTCTCATTGCTGAGACAATACCTAACACCCAAAATTAAGGATGGAAAGGTTAATTTAGCTCACAGTTTGTGGAGGCTTCAGTACATAATCAGCTGGCTTCAAGGCAGCGTGGCATGGCACAGAGGTAACAGTTCAAGGTGGCAGAAGACAGCAAAAGCAACAAGAGCAGAAAGGGAGAGTAAGTCTCTTTTCCTCCCTTATAATGTAAGCAGGCTACCCCCCTTACACACACCATCTCTATGCCCTCCTCTTGCATAGGCTCAGGATGTTTACAAGTGAGAACAGTGGCCCCCTGCTGAATCACTTAGTTAAGCTTCTAAATTTTCCAATTCTCAAGTTGATGCAATGTATCAACCACTGCAATCCACCCCTTGTCAACTTGGCAACCAAAAACATTTCTTTAAACAGGTTTCCAGAAACAAAGGCATACTTATTCTTATCATTTTACAACTTCAACATTAAAATACAGGTTTCATAATCCTTAAGAATTAGTATTAAGTCTATCAAAACTATATTACATTAGAACCATAAAATTTGTCCCCTGGCCCCCCAAAGATTCATGCACATCCCTTCATGAAGAAGACATTTAATCTATCTGCAAGAATTGCCAAAGTTCTAACAGTTTCGGCATTGCTGAAAAGTCTAAGTCCCAGGTCTCCTCTGAGATATAAGGCAAACTCTTAGCTGCAAGCCCCTGTACAAATGAAAAGTTAAACACTTCCAACATTTAATGGTACAAGGTAAATATTTTCATTCCAAAAGTTACAAACAGTGTAATACAGAGGAATGGGAACAAAGTACATCCAAAATCCAGCAAGACAAGCATTTGAGGCAATCTGTGGCAAGTTGTGGACTCCAAAGTGCTTCAGTGGCTCCACCCCTATGGCACTTCTCACAGTTGTAGCTCCCATGGCTTCTGTCTTAGGTTGGCTTCGCTCCCTCCTTGCATATTTCCTCAGATGATCCACATTCCTGGATTTTCCAAACTTCTGAGGTCTCCATTCAACCTCTGGCTTCACTCACAGCTTCACACACTTCCCTCTCAGAGGCACACTTCCTGGCCTCCCAGGACTTCTGAAATCAGGGTGGAAGCCTTCTAAACCCCTCAACTCTTGCATCCTGCATATACCTAAAATCAGTGCCATGTGGATGATGCAAAGGTTTGCTGCCAGCTGGAGCAATATCCAGGCTTTCCTCTCTTTTGGCTGTAGGGATTGAGTGCCTGGATTGCTGGACACCCTGAATCCAATTCTAAGGAAAAGATTTGTATGCTGCTGCCATTCTGGAACATGGTGTTCTGCAGCTTTCTTCTCAAAGCAAGGTCTTTCACTTTAGCAGTTTTGAAGCTTCATAGAGTGGAGACTTGCTGCTTCTTGTGGTGCCCTTGGGCCATCTTTTCTGTTCTCCTGTTGCTTCTCAGCAGTCTAGATCTCCTCAGCTCTATCTTTGCAGTCCATGACTTTACTGGAGCTTCCCTTCTGGACAAACTCACAACATTTAAAATCACCCTGCTGGGTTCTTTACTCCTGATTCTCACCACATATCTGGCTTAAAGCCCCCAACAATAGCCATGCTACAGCCTCAACATTCAATTGCCTTGAAATTTCTTCTACAAGATTAATTATTTGACTGTCCTTAATTTCAGTCTCAGGCAAACTCTCTGGACACAAGCAAAATGCAGAAAAACTCTCTTCCAAGCCATAACACACATTATCTGGACTCCAACAGCCAGTGCACTCCTTCACAGCAGAAATCTTTTGAACCTGGTCTTTACTAGTGGGATTTCTACCACTTTCTGGTATTCTGAACTCTGACCAGAATCTCCCATACCGAACAGCCTAAGGCATTCCAACTGTACTCCTTCAGGTGACATCTCTGAACCTTTCCAAACTATTCTCACAAGCCATTCCCAAAGGCTCTTGAACCACATGGCCATGTATAGTCACAGTAATAATGCCACTCTTGGTACCAAATTCTGTCTTAGTTACTTTTCTCTCATTTCTGAGACAAAATTCCCAACACCCAAATTAAGGAAGGGAAGGTTTACTTAGCTCACAGTTTGTGGAAGTTTCAGTCCATAATCAGCTGGCCCCAAGGCTGGGTGGCATGGCACAGGGGCAATACTTCACGGTGGCAGAAGACAACAAAAGCAACAAGGGCAAAAGAGGGGGAGCAAGCCTCTTTTCTCCCCTTATGTTATAAGCAGGCAACCTACCTACACCATCTCTGTGCCCTTCTCCTGCACAAGCTCAGGATGTTTCCAAAATGAGGACCTTAGTCCCCTGTTGATTCACTTAGCTAAGCTTCTAAACTTCTCAATTCTCAAGTTGACACAATGTAGCAACCATTACAGCAAGTGTGTAAAATAGCCTTTGTGAATTTGTGGTTCCCAACATGCTTCCTGTCTCACATCTAAGTTTTTATTCTTAAATATAAAGAATTGAAGATATATGTGAGGGGGAGAGGATTAGTGGCCACATTATCAAAGTAAATGGAAGGAATTTGTCTTGAGCAAGGGAAGATGTTGAGACTAGATTAAAATAGCTGTAGTAAATTATCAAGTTTAAGAGGAAAGTGCATTCTTTTGTAAACTTATGTAAGATAAAATACTAGATAGCCCTTATTCAAAGTAATTTGATAATATCCATGAAAAGTACAAAAGCACATTTCTTTGATACATTCCATCTATGTGTTCCATCCTATGGATTTGAATTACATATATACTAAGGAAGTGTCTATATAGTTTTTTGATTTCATGTTATATCTCTCAGACTTGAAACAAATATATGTTCTAATATAAAGAATTAAAAAATTTCAGCCCCTCCAAATTCAAAGACCCAATCCAAAAATGGGCAGTGGAGATGAACACACATTTCTCAGACAAGGAG
>NW_004955472.1:12321590-12343952 GCF_000276665.1 Chinchilla lanigera | reverse complement strand
TGTTAATGTTTCCCTCCTTTTATCTTTAAAATAAAAAAAAATTTAAAAAAAAACAACAAATATATGTTCTACACTAGTGTATTTTACTAATAAATTTTAAGAAATTGATAAATGGAATATTAGGCAACTATATAAAAGAATGTCATGGAATGTTTACCTAGTCAAACTACCAAAAGCTACAAGATGCTGGTATAGTTTTTATGTGTACATATATACATTTCTGAAAGGAGAAGAATTAAAAGAAATCATTTTAGAATGTACATGTATATTAGAAATTATATACTAACATGTATATTACAAATGTACATTATATGTATAGTCTAAATTTATGTTAAATACATGTAAAGTGTAAAAGTAAAATCTATTTACTTCTGTCTTCCAGTTTGACCTGGAAAAAAATTTTTGAAGGTCATTACTCACATACCCATAAAAAAGAAAAAGCTGAAGGAAATCAAAACTAAAAATTCTTCAATTCTGCAGAGAATTGAGATTAAAGGGCAAAGTTCTTCCCCAAAACTGAGTAGATAGACAGATAACAGATAATTACATTTTACCTAAAGAAGGGATTCTAAAGCAGAAGCCCCCACACTCACAATCAAGGATAAATGGGAACACTTCAAATCATGTTTGAAGAACTGCTAATTCAATATGGACTATTTTAAGAATTAAAATTCTCAAAAGGGGCTCAGTCATGGGGAAGCATATTTCTGTGGATTTTACTTCCAAGAGCCCTACAATAGTCTCACTATGAAAATTTAAGAGAAATCCCTTTCAGGCTTCCAGCAGGAGGAAAATAAAAGGGATCATTTGAAATATTGCTAGAACACTCTGTTCTCTAAGCCTTGGAACTACTTTACTAGCACCAAAAGACTAGAGTTTTGTTGAAACCTAACCAGCTTGTGCAAGGGAAATATTCACAGTTCAGTTCCTTCCCCTCTAGCGTCCACATGGGGAAGGAAAATACCCACGTCAGACTCACAGAAAGACTAACACCAAATCATATGACCTTATTACTTTCCTGCCTTCCACATATTATCAATATATCAACAGGGTTCCTGTTTAAACAGGGAATTGCAAGCCTCAGGTTTTATTTAAAAAGACTGTAGGGACACAAAATGATAAGAAGGAAGAGGGGAAAAGACAATTTGAAATGGCTCTACCCTCTGACACAACTACAGCAGACAGTAAACATGGCCTAAATCTTAGAGAGCTAAACATAAAACACCACACTAACATCCATATTTTCTTTTACCTCATACATTATGTCCAACATTCAACAAAAAATTACATGGCATATGAGCTTAGTCTGGTTAGGCTGGTATGACAAAACACCATAAGCTTGGTAGATTATGAACAACAGAAATTTATTTCTCACTGTCTAGAGAGTGGAAGTCTAAAACCAAGTAACCAGTAGATTCAGAGTCTGGTGAGTGCCTTCTTTCTTCTTCATAGTTGATATCCTATCACTGAGTTTTCAAATGGTAGAAGGGTCCAGGGATTTCTCTGGGGCTTCTTTTATAAGTTCTCTGATCGATTCATGGAGGATTCATTCTCATTATCTAATCACCTCCCGAAGGTCCCACCTCCTAACTTTAGCACATTGGTGATTAGGTTTCAACATATGCATTTTGAGGGGACATAAACATTCAGACCACATCATATATAAAATGGTAATAACAAAAACAAAAATAACAGTTTCAAAAGACAAATCCAGTACCCAGACTCAGACATGACAGAGAGGTTCAAGCTATCACACCAGTAATTAAAATAACTGTGATTAACATACTAAAGGATCTAATGGAAAAACTGAACAGTATGTAAGAGTAGATAGGTAATGTATGCAAAGAGAAACTCTAAGAATTAAAATGAAATTCTTGAAATCAAAACACTGTAACAAAGATGAAGAATGATTTTGACAGGCTCATCAGTATACTGAGCATGGCAGAGGAAACATTTATTAACAGTTGTTTCCAATTGAGTGGTATGGAAAATTTGACTATTGGGCATTAGGGGGAATTTCTCTTTTTGCTTCCTAGCTGCAATAAAGTGAATAAACTCCTCTTTACCACACACCTCCTATCATGATGTTTCGCCTTGCTACAGGCCCAAAGACAGCAGGACCAAATGACCGTGGACTGAAATTTCTGAAACTCTAAACCAAAATGAATCTTTCCTTTTCTAAAGTTGATTTTCTTATGTATTTTATCACTATGGTGGAAAGCTGGTTAACACGTGTACAAAGACAAAACTCCAAGAAGTAACCTGTAGGTGGTGGCATCCTTGCATTCACATTGATCACAAAACATTGTCTCTTCCAAGATTAGTAATGATGCATCCCTGTCTAACTTGAAGATAGCACTATCTGTAGCAAGTGTTTGGAAAATAATAAGTATTTTCTTTACCTGGGGCTAAAATTAACAGCCGGTTATTTGCCTCTTAATGATTTAGTACCTGGAATAGAAGATAAACATGATCACAAGTAGGACTACAGTCAAGATACTAGGTAATAGTTACAGTAGATTAAAAAGTGTCAATTACTACCACAAAATTTTACATAAGTATCAGAGCCTACTGTAATGGTTAGGGTAGAGTTTCAAATTGATTGGCTTTGGAAATCTGCCTCAAAGATTGGTGGAGCACAGTTCTAGGTGTCTAGATGGGTCGTGGAGGTCTGACCTGGGGATCTACATCTAATCTCTCATTCCTACCACTCTACAGTGTTTCCCTGACCTGCTTCTGGGTTTCCATATGTTAAACAGTTTTGCTCCACTATGTCCTTCCACCATAAGGTTTCTAACTGGGAACCTGCTAACCATGTATTGAATATCTGGAAACCATAAACTAAAATAAACTTTCCTGCTTTGTGAGTATCGGGTATTGTGTCTCAGTGCTAGGAGATAGTACTACCATACCAAGTCTCCTTAAAATGTTTGAAAGGTTTTGGAGGCTACAAATTTATGGAATGGAAGTCAGTAAAATATCAGCAAAAGTGCACAAGAGCAAGCAACAGGGCTGAGAAAGAAGCCAAGTGTTGCTCAGGAAGCAAGTATGATAACACAAATCTCAGTGCCCTATTATGTCTGACATTCATGTACATACTAAACATTGTGTGACTGCTAAGTCTGGGTGGATTATATTTACATCTCAAAAATGAGCTAACTTTTAAAACAATGAGATGCTTTTATTCACTTAGTAAATATTTGCTGAGCACCTACACTGGGGAGATCATCGTGTGCAAAACAGAAATTTTCTGCTCCCATGAAGCTTAGGGTCTGGAGGTGAGGCGAAATATTAATCAAACAATATTAAAACATGTGTGATTGCAGAGCAAGGCGAATAAACGTTCCAAAAAGAAGGAAAATGGTTCTCTGAGAGTTTATATAAAATATCCTGAGCAAGGAAGTATCTGGGAGGAAATAATCATTAAACTGAGATCTGAAGGAAGAGTTGGAGTGAATATTATGTGCCTTAAAATAAAACAGCGTTTTCCCAGAGAGTTGGTGTGACTGTTAATTGGGATATGTCAAATTTGATTGGGTTAATTAGCGAAGTACAGTTCTGTGTGCTTCTGAGTCAAACGTGGAAACATGACTTTGGATACCATATATGGTCCCTGACTCCTTCGATGACACTGTTCCCTTGCTCAGCTGTCATGAACTTTGTTCCACTATATCCTGCCAACCACGGTGTTTCTGCCTTTCAGCCAGCTTACTATGAAGCAATGTGAAACTGTGAACAAAATTAAACCTCTCTTCTTTAAAGTTGTTGCTGTTGAGTATTATGTCACAGAGATGGGAAAGCTGACTAATATAGAAAATTGGTACCAGAGAAGTGGGGTTGTTGCTATAACTATACTTAATCATGTGGTTTGGAAAGGAGCTTTTGAAACTGGTTTGTGGGAGGTATTTGGGAAAGTTGGAGAAGCAGGCTGTAGAGCCCCTAGAATGCTACAAGCGGAGCATGATGGGTGACTCTCATCAGAACTCGGAGGATCAGAACTCTGACAGTAATGTGTACAGTAAAGTCCAGGCTCATGAGATTTCAGTTGGTAATGAAGAATATTGAGAAATGGACTAGATCTGATGCATTTGACACACTGGCAAAAACTGTCATCATTTTGTCTGTGTCCTGAGACTTTGAGGGAGAGTGAGATTAAGGACAGTGGACTTACTGATCTGGTGTAGGAATTTTCAAGGCAGCCCAACATTCACACTGTGGTGTGGATACTGCTGGCTGCCCTTTTGTTAGATTTATGGTGAGAGTCAGGGGAGAAAAACAGACCAGACATATTTGAAAAACTTAAATTTGGGGTTAAAAGGAAACATGTAAATTTGGGGCCAAAGGAGGTATGATTACTGAAAAGATTAGTACCATTAAAAAGAAACCAAGTACAAGCAGGATCAAAGGAACAGAAATGTAAACTTTTCATTTAAGAAGAATCCCTGGTACCACTGCTCAAGAGGGTCCTCCTAGAAAATTGATTCCCCGGGATTCATTTCACTGTGTTCAGCCATTCAGATATTCAGAGGCTGCTATAGCCATGGTCCAAGTAGGCTTGGTGACTGCTCCTGGTAACAGCAGATCTTGGTATCATTTGGGTGATGCTACTTTTACTGGCACACAGAATGCAAGAATTATGGGGTCAGGGAGGTTTCCAATCCGATTTCAAAAGAGGATCTGAGAGGGTAGTTGTGAAGCTGTGATAATTAAGCCAAAGAAGCAGTGGAGACCACAAGAATTCAGAGAAGCCAGGAATGTGAAACATCTGCTGAAGGTCATGAGCAAAACCAGGTTCACATCTCAGCTCCATGTGCTCCAGATGCTAGACATGGAGCTAGAGGGTTTAATGTTTGCCCTGTTGGGTTTTAGACATGCTGTGGTTTTATTGTTTTCTATCCTCCTATTCCTCCTTTCCTGAATGAGACAGTTTACCCTGTACCACTGTTCCTTGAGATACAATAGCTTATTGTAGTTTTTGCAGTTTTACAGAGGTCTCCAGGCCAGAGTTTGCCATGAGGGTTGGAGAAGTTTTTGATTTGGACTTTGGAAAAATCTTGGAACTTATGAGATTTTTGAAAAGGACTTATTGTGTTTTTGTTTACATACAAGGTAGTTTATCATGTTAGGCAGGATTATTAATTTATTACTGGGTATAGTTGGAGATAAATTATAATTTAAGAAGATGTATTTTGATGACAAGATGACAGGAGTGAATCATGACTGTTCATTGTAATATATCAACTTGATTAGATTAAGAAACACACAGGGAATTAGTGAAGTGCACTTTTATGCATTTCTGCGTGGGTCATAGAGGTATAATCTTGAATGCTATAAGTGATCCCTGGACTCTTTCTCTCTGGCACTGTTCCCTTTCTCTGCTTTCTAGATGTCATGAATTAAGCATCTTTGCTCTGCCATCCCCTTACACCATGATTGTTTCTGCCTTGGAACCAGCTGACTATGGACTTAATCTCCTAACCATGAGCCAAATTAAACCTCTAATAAAGTCTTTGGTGTAGGTAGCTATGGTGTTTGGTAGAGTTTCTATATTAAAGTATCATAAATTGTATTTCAGTCCATTTTATGCTGCTATAATAGACTACCACAAATTGGGCAATTTATAAACAATACAGGTTTATTTGGTTTATGATTGTGGAGGTTGGTAAATCAAAGATTGACAGGACACATCTGATGAGCCTTCTTGATGCATTACAGCAGAGCAGAAGGCATCACCTGGCAGGAAAGCATGCACAAAGAGGGCTGAACTGGATTTTATACCAAATCAACTCTCAAGATAATGTCATCCCTGACCTAATGACAATAACTAATTTATGAGGGTGCTTTTCTCTTAAAGTTTCTACCTCTCAACATTTTTTTGTGTTGGGGATTAAGTTTCCAATACCAGAACTTTGGGGGATATTTTAAATCATAAATTTAGTGATTTCAAGTTATGAGCAAATTGGGTGAGTTAAATGTTGGTAATTCATTGCCACTAAATTCTGCAGTCTAAACATCTGACCTGAAGGTTTTTGTAGAATTGGTTTCTTCTGAGGGCAGTGAGGGAAAATCTGTTCTATGCCATTCCTCTAGATTCTGATGGTTTACTGGCAATCTTTGGTGTTCCTTGGCTTACAGATCTCTGCCATTGTTATTGATTGCGTGTTCTTTCCCCCCAGTTGAAATCCCTACCCAAATATTATGGTTGTTTGAACCAAAGCTTTGGAAAGTTAATTAGATCTTGAGAGTGGACCCCTAACGAATGAAATCAGTGTCCTTTTTTGTTTTGATACTGGGAATCGAACTCACGACCTTGCGCTTGCGGGGGCAGGCGCTGTGCCACTGAGCTAAATCCCTAGTCCGAAATTAGTGTCCTTTATAAAAGAGACTCAAGGGAATTCTCTCACCCTTTCTGTCATGTGAGGACACAGTGAGAAAGCAGCCATCTGTGGAAGAGAGAGTAAGCCCATCCTGAACATTGAATCGGCCAGCACCTTGATCTTGGACTTCCTAGCCTCTAGAAAGATGAAAGCAAATTTCTGTTGTTTAAACCACTTGATCAATAATATTTTTGTTATAGCAACCCAAACAGACTAACACATTTCATTTTACATGACATTCTTCTTGCTTGTATGTCTGTCTTCAAATTTCCTCTTTTTATGAGGAAATTACTTATATTTGATTGGGAGGCCTTCTCTAATCTAGTATGCCTCCATCTTAAATAATTATGACTCATAATTGAAGTTATATCTCATATCTACTAGGTTACACTTAGAGGTACAATCAGTTAGGGTTTCAACATATGTGTTTTTGAGGGGTAAAACTGGACACATAGCATTTAAGGAAAAGACAGTAGGAAATAACTCAGGCTCCAAATTCACCCCCAAACCTTAATTAGGTTGCTCGTGAGAATAAAACCTTTACACATGAAGGACTGCAGAAAACTCATGGTGCTCAAAGGAGAGCTGAACTACATTTATATGAAAAAGGGAAAGAAACTATATGAGAAGAGATTGAGGGTAAAGAGCACTGGGTGATGATGGAGTAGAGGTATCAGGGAGCCCAGTGGAAAGCTTGGGAGCTAGGAGAGGTTTGGGTTAAGTACAGAGAACTGGGGTAACAACAGGAAAATAAACTGGTAAGATTACTTATATTCAGGCCCCTAATAAGAAGGGGAAGAGAAGTAGGGTGACTCTAATTGAAACGCTTTCTTGAAAAAGGTTAAAGAATCTAGATCACCGAGTCTAGATCACCTCGATCACCTTGCCCAATAAATGTAATCTTTATTCTCCTAGCCAGAACTGGAATAGCTCCACAATTCACTAATGTATGTGCTTGGGCCAGTTATAATTTCTAAACCTCAGCCTCATACTTTCTATGGTAGATATAGTACTTATTATTTAGCTGAGGAAACCTGTTTGGTTAGCTCTGAGTATCATTGTGGAAGACTTAGGTGATTCTTATCCCCTTAGCAAACTCCGTGATCTCACATTTTGTATTTCCTGATTTTAAAGCTGACATAGTAGTACTTTATAAGGAGTTACAATGAAATAATTTGTGCAAATGTTATTTAAGAAAGTGATTCGTGAAACAGAAAAGTAAGGCTGATTTTCACTAGTTCCATTGAGGTAACTGGTGAGTTGTGAGAAGTGGGGTGCCAGGGTCTCTGTTTCAGAGAGTTACAGCTGAGTGAAGAGAGCAGGGAAGTTGATCTACACAGTAATGCACTACATTTGGAGGTGTTAACATGAAATCACGTTCAGGCCCAATGTAAAACAGATGGCTACACATAGATTTACAAACTGGCACATACACGTGAATTAGTGCACATCATTTCCTTGCATTAACAGCTAAGAAGATCTAGGAACAACGATACCCCAATAGCAACAAATAGTTTCATGCTGTTTTTTGTTTGTAACACCATTCTCAGATAAAGGGAAGCTGTCCGTTGGAAATATTGCTGGTTCTAGGACTGGAGTGGGAAATAGAAGTATACAAGATGATCTGGGAGCACCTGCTGGTGCTAGAAAGTAAAGAAATGCTAACAACAGCAAACTCCCCAAAAGAGGAATATGTCAAAGGGTTACACTGAAAGGCAATTGAAAGAGCTCCTGATAGTCAAATCCTGAACAAAATGTAGTAGCACTGGATTATAATCCAAGATCTAAAACATATCTACATGTTAGCTGGGCATGGTGGCGCATGCCTGCAATCCCAGCACTCAGGAGGATGAGGCAGGAGGATCAATGGGAGGTTGAGACCAGCCTGGGCTATGAAGCGAGCTGAAGTCTAGCCTGAACTGCATAGTGAGACCCTGTCTCAAAAAGACAAAAACCAAAACAAACAAACAAAAAAACATATCCATAGGTTCATACAGATACACAACATGGTTGACTAAATAAAGAAGTAAAGAAGAGACACTCTTCTGTGCAGAAGAATCCCCAATAATCTGTGCAGATACTCCACCCCGCAGGAGGTGAAGCACAGCCCCCTACTCTCAGTGTGTGCCATACATACTGACTTTATTCTGGAGCACAACATAGTAACAAAGGAGAATTGTACATTTTAGATATAAAATGTCTCCCAAAAGTCTATGCGTTCGAAGGTGGAGCTTTGGGAAGGTGATCTGATCTTGGGGGCGCTATACTCATCAGCGGATTAAGCCATCGACGTATTCACAGCTCACCATGCTGTTAGGATAGTGTCTGATTGGAGGAGTTGGTTCACGGAGGGTGCGACCATGGATGGTGTATTCTTCTCCCTTGCTCCCCTTCCCTCTTTAATTTCCCTCTCTGTGCTCCTGGTTGCCATTAGGTGAGCAGCTTTCTTCTGTCATGTCCCCCTGCCATGATACCTTCTTCCATTCTCACTCCTAACACAATAGGGTAGTGAGTTATACATACACACACACACACACACACACACACACCGTGGTGTGCTGAAATAAACTCAAACCGGACAGTGAGATTCAGTTGTTAAATTTTCAGTAATCTTGCAAGCCAGTCATTAAATACAGACATTATGAAAAATTAAATTAGGAAAATAAAACTAAGTCATTAAAAACAAAAGTAGCTTACTACAGTCTGTATTTTGAGATTATGTTACTGAATCTATACGGCGGAAATATTATATAATGGTGTGCTGATTCCCAGTTCTGCATTTGACAAGTCACCAAACTGGAATGCTGAAATCAGCCATGGGTAGAGTATTTATACAACAGATTTTTTAAAAACTTCAAATCAGGTCTCGAGTTATTGTTTCACTGATTATCTACTTCAGTATACAATGGAGGACATGTTAATACTATAGATTAAAATTTAAAATATCCATAGCTATTAAAATGTGATTAGTACAAAAACTGGAGAAAATATAGCCATGAATCACATATTGATGCTTTGGTCAACCTCAGACTATCTGTATAGTAGGGTTTCAATAATATTACAATGGAGCTGAAACATTTATATTACTTGGTGGTATTGTAGTCACTGTGACATCATAGCCCAAAGCACTTCTGTGTGTTTATGGGGGTGCTTGTACACAGATGTGTTGCACAGTCAACCATATAAAAGGATATCACATATGATTATGAGCAGTACATATACTTAGTAATGACAATAAGCAAGTATGTTATTGATGTACGTATTCACTGTACTATACCTTTTCATTATTTTAGGCTACTCCTTCTACTTATAAAAATATTGATTGTAAAACAATATGCTGCATTACATCAGCAGCCTCACACATCCTCTGTTTACTGTGTCTCTTGATTGTGAGAGGCCACGTGGAATGATTAACCTACACAATCTAGATTTGTGTATTTTATGATGTTTGCACAGTGACCAAATCACTGAGTGATGCATTTTCCACAACACATCCCCAGTAAGTGATGCATGACTGTGCCCTTCAAGTGCTTGAAATCTAATTTCCAACTCAGCAAAGTTACTCATGCTCTGCAATTTCAATTTCAGATACTCAACTCTTATTTCACTCTCATTTTACTCGTTAACATAGATAGTACTACCAAACAACATTCACATCAGAATTACCCTTATTTGTGTATTGCAACTGTAGGTTGGCTAAAGATATACGAAGGGGAAAATTAGTAAGAGCATTCTGTGAAAATTAGTTGGCTACACAGAATTTACAATAAGGTTATTTTAGTATTAGTATTTAGTATTTACAATAAGGTTATTTTAGTATTTGTAAGTTAGATGCTACATATCCTTTATATCAGTAAAATCTATAATGTACATGTATTATGTTTTTCCTCTAGAGAGGTGGTTGTTAAACAGTAACACACTACTATGTTTCTATATACACTAACAAGAATGTGGAGTTAGTTGTAACATAAGCGAGAGAGCATTAGGTTCTATCCAATAGGAATAATCTTAAAGAAATGAATCCACAAATATGGTTGATATTTCCACAAGACATCTTTCTGAAGAATTACAGATTCAATTATGTATCACAATTTTGTTGAAATGAGGTAAGCTGTAGGTTTTTATAAATCCATATTAGTATCAGGGTTTCTGCATCATGTTTGAAGGTGATAAGAACATAAGAGATAAATCAAGAGATGTGTTAATTAGAAATCTGATATAAACTACATTGTGTATCTGTAAAATGTACATGTTTCTTGTATGCCCGGTGCAGGAGCCAGGAGATCCCGAGGATCAGTTGAGGTAATGGATGCACCAACATGTCCTGTGGTCCAGCACCGATTTTGACCACTACATTACTGGGTTTTGTTTTGTTTTGTTTTGGTTGTTGCCTGAGGGTTGGCTCTACCAAGTAGAGTGTGCTTTGAAGACTGTTAATCAGGCTGGTCTTGCATCAGTAGCTGTCAGGGTTAGTGACTGTGCAGTAATTTTTACACAGAAAAAAGTACCTGACAAATGACTGGATTCCAGTACAGTGAGTCATTTATTCAAGATAACTGAAAACATCAGCTGTGTGATAACCAGAATGAAACCAACAGCAGATCCTTGGTGTAGAGGGCAGGCTATGAGGCAGCTAATTGGAAATATGCTGTGTGAAAGAACTGCTGTTATTTCTCAAGTCTTTGAACAGAATGCTGAAATGAGCCATTGGGTTGTTGTATGATTTTAATTGGTATAGATGAAGAACAAAGCCCTCAGGTGTACTAGTCTGGCCCTGCAGATTACTGCTATGGATTTAAAGCCACTGAAGCAAGTGTTAAACAAACTGAGTCAGCCACCTTCCCTGAAAAAAAAAAGTGAAGAAGAAATTTTGATTAGACATTTGAACAGACAGTGGAAACTGCAATTATATCCTGTCTACAATTCTCCCAATTGATTTCAAATCTTCAAAAATAGGAGTCAGAGTTGAAAACCCAAAATTCAGAGTTCTTACATAAACCAAGATTGCAACTCACCATTTGCTCTAGTAGAGACACTAAACAGTGTCATTAGTTTATCAAATCCATGATACATTTGCCTAGTGTTTGGTAACAACAAACCAACAGTGTGAAGGCCCTTGGAATGAAAAAAGAACCTCTTCCATTCCTACCACTAGAGTGGTTAGGACTCTGTATAAATAAAAATGGTGGTTTTGAAAAATAAAATTCATATGTTAAAACTATATTCCCCAATGTGACAGAATTTGGAGATAGAGGTTTCACAGAGGTAATTAAAGTTTAGTGAAGTTTTAAGGTACATTTCCCATATACCTCCTTTATTTTATAATTACACTGGTAGCCAAAGAGCACTTGGGGCTATTTTAACTTATTAAATGTGTAATTCAGCTTCATAGTCATATTAAGCCCTTTCAGGTGCTAACTAGCCACATATGGCAAATGTTACTATATTGAACAGTGTAGATATGGCACAGTTCCAAGATATCATAGAAAGTTCCTTTAGATAGCACTAGCAGAGACCAGTTTACCTTGACAACAGAACTTCCATTTAGTTCTCACGGCCTCTCACTTGTACAGCTTCCTTTTAAGGTCCCTATATGGCTTTCAATTTGTAGTTTAGTATTATTTTTCTTAGAGAACCCCAAAATTATTAGTTTCATTACTTACGAAACATAGATCTGAGTCTGACTGTTATATACAAATTTCCTATGTTTTCCAGTCCATGGTAGCGTCTTAGTTCAAAAGCAGAGCTAAGAATCTCCTAGCTCTTCTTTCAAACTTCTAGGGAAAAAGAAGTTTGGCTTGTTTTGAAGTCTGTCAAATGTAGACATGAATATGAACCATAATGTATTGATGTATCTACCCCCAATCCTGTAGCTATTATCAGGTTATATGGTTAGAGATGTGGGTGTTGTAAGCGGAAAATCCTAAAAATGGAAACAGGAGAGTAGAAGTTGGGAAAACAGCCTTACATGTTTCTGCTGCACAGTGAAAATTGTAAAGTAGCTGATAATAGTATATACTGACCTCTAGAAAATTTCAAGAATGACTAGTTTTCAAAGAATTAAGAAAAAACAAAGTTGTTTATATGCAGATAACTAAGGGTGAGAAATTGTGTCTTCATCAAGAAGTAGAAAGAATGGTGCTCAAGTTTTCTGTTATTAAGATAAAGTTTGATTATAGATTCATGATAGTCAGAAAAACACTAATTTATTTAACTGATTAAAAAATCAACAAAGGGATGGGATTAAGAGTGTTTGTGTAGCAAAGTTTCTATCTTTGGCGCAAGTTACAAGTCTTTTATCCTAAAAAGTAGAATTAAGATGACAATGGGAACTCTGAACTGGAAAGCAGAAATACAGAACATGCTGTTAGAGCCCAAGACAGTGACTTTCTAGCTAGAAAGAGTTTGGCGTATCTGCAAACAAAATGGGCAGAATAAGACTAGGATCCAACAAAAACCAAGAATATTGACTAGCAAAGTTTTGTACTCAAATGTTAAGATTAAAGAAGGCTAAATCCAGGTTTACTCTATCCTCTCAGCAAGTTCTGAAATTATTTATTAATCACTTAGGTTGAAACTTTTATTTCCAGAAAGTGTGAAGGAAGGGAACTTTCAGCATTTCTTCTATAAGTAATCAAGTAAAAGTTTGGAATAATTCTAAAAAAATTTTTAATGCACAGGAAAGCCAGCAAGCTAGTAAGGTATACCCAGGGCAAAAACGAAAGGAAAAGTAGGAAGGCAGAGAGGTCAGCAACCTCAAAAGCTCCTTGCATCCTGAAGGCATTTGCTGAACAGAGCAAATTTACTTTTACCTTGATGGTCTCTCAAAGCAAGGAAAACAGAAATAAAGGTCCAGACCTGCTCCACGTTTTTCCAGTTCAGGACCATCAAAGAGCTACACCTTCAGGGTAAAGGGTAACTGGAAAAAAATCGGCCAGATATTTGCAACCCAGATCCACACTGCCTGACTGGGTCATCCTGGACCTCAAGCCACAAATTTGGTTTGAACTAGAAATTTTCTGCTGCATGGCGGAACAAAATGTACATCATTCCTAAAGATAACCAACTCATACCAGACCTTCACTTATTTTCACAAATAATTTTTCAAAGACAATAGGTAGTTTACAAAGATAAGAAAGCATGTAGTAAGAGTCCCAGACTGAAAACAAATCCAAATGCACATTAACAATAGAAAGGATCAGTACATTCTGATGTATTAATGAAATACTACTCAAGAATGAAAACGACATGATGTATTAAAAATGTTGAACAAAGGAAGGAAAAAATACAAATAGTATTTATAAGAAGATAAAAATAAACAAAATGAAAGATATCATTTCTCGGCATAGACAGCTGGAAAACCATAAAAAAACACAATCTTTTTTGAAAAGGAAGGAACAGCTGGGATTGAGGAAAGGACAAAAGGAGGAGGGGATAGCTGGGATAATTATACTACTACTTTCTATTGGCTTGTTGACGGGAACAGTTATGCCTAATTGCTTTATCAATCTTTCATGCCTATGTCTAGTGATTTGAGCAACTATTTTGAAGATAACAATATGTAATATAACAACTATTGTTAATCTCCTATCCCCTTGTTATGAAATTGTGTCATTTTTATTGTTCTTTGTTGTTTTGTTTTTGACTTTGTGGTTTTTTTTTCTTTCTCTTTTAAAAAAAGAAAAGAATATGACTATTACAAAAGTCAATACAGAGGTTACATTTAAGGAGAATGGAGGGTTTGCTACCAGAAAAGACAGCTGGAAGTCTTCTGGAACTTGAAATGTTCTACTTCTTCACTTAGTTGCTTTAGAAATTGGCATTTGCTTTAAAATGTTAATGAACTTGAATGTCTATGTTTTATGTATTTTTCTGTATGCGTGTTATGTTTCAAATGAAAAAAGAAAAGAAAAAGGACTTATCCAGAGTGAAGTTGTTAAAATACTTAAATATTTGTAGTAAGGTTGATACTGATTTCAGTTTCTCACAGAGCTTTCATTAAAACAGTAATTGCAGCTAGAATAGGCATGGTAACGTATGCTCTTGTAATCCCAGCGCTCTGGGGGCTAAGACAGAAGGACGGAAAGTTCAAGCTCCACCAGGGAAACTTAACAGCTGAGTGTGAATATATTTCAAAATAAAATAAAATAAAATAAAATAAAATTAAAATGAAATAAAATGGACTGGGGATATAGCTGAGTGCAAAGGCCTTGAGTTCAATCTCCAGTACTGAAGAAAAAAACTGTCAAGTCCCGTGACTATTCCCATGTAAGTTGTTGTGTAGAGTCACTTGTTAATAATTGAACTGAGAGTCGGGGGCACAGCTCAGTAGTAGAGCACTTTTCTAGCCCTGGGATTAATCCCTAGCATTGCAAAATAATAATAGTAGAGTTTCAAATTCTTATAATTTGTCTTCATATTCTCCTTTGCTCATATTCACATTCAGTGCTGCTGTCGTGACTCCAACCTGAGTGCTGCCTTCCTCCTCCAAACATGAAGCTTTATCATCTATACACATCAGTTACATAGCACACTGCAGCACACACATGTACTTAGGTTATTCTGGATTGTGACTTATTGCCTGCGTAGACTTGTCACCTGGGTAGACTTGTCAAGAATTTATGCTTTGTCCCCGTACCAGATTATAAGTCCAGTAACATAGTGATATGTTCCTTCTTCCTCATATTCACTATAGATTACACTCAGCTAGTGAAGATTCTACAGCTCTAATTAGCAGTGGAACTTTATTACAGTAACTGCATACATAAATATTACATCTCCATTTTGTAAATACTATGGATGACTCAGCCAGCTTCTTTGTTTCTTGGGGAAATTTCTCAGCAAAAGACACGCTCTCCAGTAGAAGGTGCCTTAGAGGTTAGGCAAAAAGTGGACGTTAACACAAGGACACTAAGACCAGCAACAGAAATGCCATCTGAGTGAAAGTAGACATTCTCTTAGGCTCTCTTTTTCTCTGGGCCACATGGGCATTCATGTAGGACCACTAATCATAAATGTTTTACGTTTAAGCATTTGTTAGTGAAATGTGTACATGATTCTGTGGTGCCTCACAGCTCCTCTTTTTATGTACCATATTTCTAAATTCCAAACACAAGCAATACCTATTCTTTCGGTTGACCTTTTCAAGACTGGCTTCTTTCACTTAGCAAGATCCATTTAAAGTCTCCAGGTATTTTGTAGCTGGAGAGCTTATTTATCACTGAATAACATCTCAAGTTACTCATGTACCAACTTGTTTATCCAGCAACCTTTTGAAGGTTGGCTGCTTCCAATATTTGCCAGTTATCCACAAAGCAGCTAAAAGTGTTGTGAGTTTCCAAATTTATGTAAGTTTTCCACTCATTCTAATAAATATTTTGGAGAGTCATTATTAAAATGCCAAGCTGCCTACCAAAGTGGCTGTAGCATTCTGTGTTCTCACCATCAAGGCATGAGAATTCCTGTTGCTCTACAACCTCATCAGAATTTGGTGTTGCCGATCTTGGGAATTTTCGACATTCTGAAACGTGTGCAGTGGTTCCTCACTGGTTTTTCACTTAGCACTTCCTTAATGATGTCTGAAATTATGCACACATTCAGGCAGGAGAGGTGACACAAGGGCAAGTTAGTAAGTGTTATTTTCAGAATACCATCTGCCAGATACCTGTCTCCACACCCAAGTTTCCTATTGCTGCTATGCATTTTTTCCTCAACCACAGCTCTTAGGGCAATAAAAATGTATTGTCTTACAGTCTGGAGATCAGGAGTCCAAAATGGGCCTTGTGAAAAATCAACAGGCTGACAGGGATGTGTTCCTTCTGAAGGAAGGAATTATTTTTCCTTTTCTTTTCCAGTTTCTAGAGGCCTTTCACATTCTCTGGCTTATGCCCTCTTCTCATGTTCAAAACCAGCAATGTTGGGCCAGTTCTTTCTCAGGCTACCACCTCTCTGATTCTCTTTGTTCTGCTTCCTCTCCCATTTATAAGGATCCTTCTGATTACACTGAGTTGACCTGGATAACCTAAAATAATCTCTTATATATGGCAGACTGAAAAATTATCTGCAAAGATATCCAGGTCTGCATCCTTGGAACCTGTGAATGTTATCTTATCTGGAAAGAAAACTTTGCAGATGTGATTATGTTAAGGACCTTGAGACCAAGAGGTTATCCTAGATTAGCTAGGTAGCTCTGAATGTGACTGCAAGTGGTCATTCAAACTTTTGTTTAGGCCCCTGGACTTCTCTGGGGTCAGCAGCCACTCGAGCATGGACCTAGAGTCACAGGAACAGGTAACAACCCTGGGCTGTGTCCGACTAGCAGTTTGCAGGTGGTTGTGCCAAAGCCGTGGAGAAAGCACCTGAGGAGTGGGAGGACTCAGCCAGGGAATTAGAACAGCTGCAACTCCTGCACAGTGCCAGCGACCATAAGTGGTTCAACCCGAGCATGGGGTCCAACTTCCCGTCCATGATCACAGCACTTGGGTCCTGCTTGACTCCCAGGTGGATGTCTTTGTGCACCAGAGTAAGCACATGGAGGGTTTCCAAAGGAGGGCAGGGCAGTGAAGTTTACCCCTAAGAACACTTCTTGAAAAGGTAAAAATAGAAATCCCATTTGACTCAGCTGTTCCCCTTCTACTATCTTCCAGAAGAGTTAAAGTCATCATTATATATGACATGAAACATAGGTATGCATATATCCACAGAATGTAGTAGCTTGTGGATTGTGTCCATTAATATATTCTGTGGATATAAGCATACCTATGTTTATAGCAGCACAATTCATAATAGATAATCTTAGAAACAGCCTTAGAATCAGCACATGAATGGATAAAGAAAATGTATTTATGCACAATAGAGTACTGTTCTGACATAAAGAAAGATAAACTTGAGTCACGTGTAGGGAAATGGATGCAACTTGGGCCCATGACATTGAATGAAATAAATAAGACACATAGGCTTCCTTTGGTGGGAGGAAGGGGTGAGGCAAAGAAACTCCAACCACATTCTATTCAAGTACAAGTGAGGCCTTTGGGAGAAACCACCCTAGAAAGCTAGAAAGTGGTCTGGACAGGGAAACTGTTTTCCTTTTGAAAAAAGGCTATAAAATAAAAGTGCTTCCTTGGCCACGTTGAAACAGTTAAGCAGGGCACCAGATTAATGGACCCAATCTACAAGCTACGACATTCTTGGGAGGGAACCCCAGAAGCAAAACATGGTTTTCTTTTATACCTGTTTCTTCAAAACCCAATCTCAGGATATGGTGTAGGGAACTCAAGCAAGGGGCTGTGATGACAGATAAAAAAGGTGTTTAGGAAAACAGCTGCAGACCTCCTGCTCCTAACTCACTCCCACCCTTTTCTGGGCAAATGTGATCTTATTTATTTGTTCCTTGGGTCCCACTTTCTCCAGGACACCACCTGCACTGTGTATAAATAACATATCTTGTGCATTGGAACATTTTTCATACTGTAAATATCCTGGCATTGTATTTTTGGTACATTTTTATCTAAGGAAGGTCCTCACTCCCACATTGTGTTCTCAGGTACATGAACAATCGCAGGGATAAGTTAGCAGAAGCTGCAGGTTTGCACAGCAGGAAACTTTGTTTTTAACATTATGGAGAGAAACCCTGCTGAACTGCCTCATCTCTGCAGGTGCAACACAGTCCTCTGTCAGGGGAGAGTAGTTTTAAAGGGATTGTCCCATGACTTGATCTTCTACTGGAAGACTGGAAATTAGTCTGAATAGCAAAAGGTGGAGCAGAGAAGCTGGGAAAGACTGGGTCAGGTGAATAGCCCAGAGAGGAAACCTAGGTTAGGTGACGGTTGTCGAATCCTAGGGCCTTAGGCTTACTTTACATAGCAGGTCCATCCTTCACCACACTGGACAAACTATACAGTGCACAAGAGAGTGCTTTTATATAAAAATAAGAGTGAGCTGGCATTGTAACACGAATACCCCGTGCCCATCCTGTGCTATGCAAGGGTGACTAAATGAAGCCAGGACTGAAGTTCTGAACTTTTCAAAACCCTAGACTTTCAGGAAGACTCATAAGGGAGGGTGTCTTCGTGGCACTGGAGCTAGTGGCCTGCCCTGCTGTAGTAGTGACTAGGCGTCTTGGTAGCTAAATGAAAGAAGGGAGAGTCTTGTTTACATGCTGTGAATTGCCACAAAGCTACCTCACTGTGTTGAAATGGTACAAATGAGCTCTAATGCATTGGGTGGTGTGGGTTTTTTGTTTGTTTGTTTGTTTGTTTGTTTGTTTTGGTACTGGGAATCAAACTCATGACCTCCTGCAATTGAAAAGATGAGGGAGGAAGTTTTTGACTTGCACAAAATCTCCAAGACAAAATGAGTTCTAGCTAGTTACAGAACACTATGTACTGTGTGATTCTACCTGAGGGGAAAAAACACTCACCTTCTCCCAAATCCATACATGATAAACTACTCTTTCTCCTTACCCATATGTCCAGTTACATTTGGAGAGAGGAGCAGCAGTGAAAAGAAACATTAATTTTATTCTGCATTGTCGAATGTAAATATACTCAGGTATGAACTACAGAATACTTTTTAAAGCACCAGAGGTTTTTAATCTTGCTTACCATTGTATTCAAGCATGGAGTATAGTCCCTGCAGGTAATGTTTGTTTAAAAAATTAAGTCTGAGAGATTTGGACTTCCTGTTAATGCTAAATTTTGTGCTGGTAAGCAAATGCTGTGTTCATGCTGAATTCCTCCTGATTCTAGTCCAGCTTGGTCTGGGAATTTAAGAAACTTAAAGCTCGAGCTAGAGGTGTGTGTGTGTGTGTGTGTGTGTGTGTGTACTAGTAATTACTACTGTACGTCTAACACTGATAGCTTATACCTTCTATATCAAATCTAAACAACAAAGTAATTTCCTTGTACACATTTTTAAAATGAGGAAACTAAGCTTTAGATAACGGGTTGACTCACTTTGGTGCGTTCTCTTCCTGTTAGTGCAACTTAACAATTGCACAATTGTCACCAAATAGGATGTAGTTAGTTCTAAAAAACCTCATCCTACCAGCGCTTCATTTATGTTATTAGTTTTTTAATTGGGTAATTCATATATCTGACTGCAAAACTGGTAGCAAAACACAGTTAGGTAGAAGGAATAAGTTCCAGTGTTTCACAGTACAGGAGAGATGATAGTTCACACTAACCTTTCATACACAGCATGAAGATCTAGAAGAGAGGTACTCAAAGGCTCCCCATATAAGGAATGACAAGGAAAGAAGTATGCTAATTATCCTGCTTTAATCAGTGCACACTGTATGCATGTGTTGGAATATCACAGTGAATCCCATTAATGTGTGTTAATTTTTTAAATGTAAAAAAAAAAAAAACTGGCAGTGATGTGCATTTAGTCCAAAATAAATATTTTTATATACTCCCTTAGTGCAATAGTACATAGTTTTGTGTGTCTCTCCAGAAATATTTTTTGTATGCAAAAGACATATATATTTCTAAAATTTATTTTTAAATACTTTATATACATTGTCCTCTACCTATTTTCTACTCAACAATATATCTTGAGATTTGTCTGTGTGTGTGTGTGCATGTGTGTGTGTGTGTGTAATGGTACTGGAGACTGAACCCAGGGACTTCACACTAAACTACACCCCCAGCCTTATTTATTTGTTTACTTATTTATAGGCATGGTCTAAGTTAATAAATTGTCCAGGCTGGACTTAAATTTATCATCCTCCTGCTTCAGCCTCCCAGAGTGCTAGGATTATAAGCATGTGTCCCTATGCATGGCTTATCTTGGAAATTATTATATATTTACTAGATCTGCCTAAAATTTTAAGTAACTATTATTAATTATAGGGATATTTTATAATTTAACTCCCCATTCATTTATGGCCATCAAAGTTGTTTTATACCTTTTGTTATACCAAAGCTACAATGACCATTACAAATGAGCCATTTTTCACATGCCCAAAGGTGTGCACACAGCAAATTTCTAGAAGTGAAACTGCTGATTCAAATAAATATCCCTTTACATTTTTTCATATATTGGTGCTTTCCATGCAGAAATGTTATGCAAAATTATTCCCCTCAGCAGTGTTTAGTCACATGTTCCCCAATACTATGAGAACACTTTTCTTGTACAGAACAAAAGAAAAAAGGGAACGATATACTTAATTTGCCTACACGTACTGAACAACCTTGTTCAACCTTGTTGAGGAATTATACAGTGGAATCAACACTTTTATTTCCTGAAACAGCTCTATTTTCTGATTGAAACTGTGAAATCTATATCCCTTTCCTTTCTTTCTCCTTTTTTTTTCTTTCTTTTCCTTCCTTCCTTCCTTCCTTCCTTTCTTTCTTCCTTTTTTTCTTTTTTCTTTTTGAGACAGTTTCACTATGCAGTTCAGGCTAGCCTTGAACTCACTTTGTAGCCTAGCCTGGCCTTGAACTCACAGCGACCCTGCCTCAGCCTCCCGAGTGCTGGGATTACGGGTATGCGCCATCACGCCCGGCTCTATTTCTTTTACTTTATACACAACCGACTTGCTTTTATTGTTGTTGTTGTTAATCGTTCCTCACACACGTCTGCAGTGCATTCTCACATTTATCACGGGGAAATTGTACATGTGCATAACACATCTTCATTATTTTTTCAGTCCGCTTTCCTTCCCATCGCTCCTTGCTTCTACTTCCTATTATCCATCTTTTACTTTGCTCTTTATTTATATTTTGGGTTTCTCATATAAGAGAAACCATGTGATATTTAAACTTGTGTGCCTGATTTATTTCACTTCACATTATGGTGTCGAAGTGCATCCATTTACTTATGAATACCTCAGATTTACTCTTCTTCAAGGCAGTGTAGTGCCGACCTACATTTTTATAGGACTGGCCGTGGAAGTTCATTCTGTTCTTCTGCGTGAAAGATCTGCCTGCTTTCAGAAGGCTAGCCTCTCACAACCTATGTCACTTTCTGACTGCACTGTTCCCAAGCGTCCACAATTGGCCCTGGCTGGTACGGGGAAGGCCCTCCCTGAGAGCTGCTTTTCCTAACAAAGAGAAACACACTGACTCCTCTTCCCTCTTCACTCCTTCCACCAATCTCATATTTTCCTTTGATTATTTAGCTTCCTAAAAACTTATTTCCTCCCAACACAGGCCTCTTCATTTCTAAGGCCACATCTATTTTGCCTTACTATTCTTATTTAGAGCTTGAAAGTACTGCAACTGACAAAAACTATTTGCATGTTAAAATAACTTTATATATACCATTCCGTCAGCCTTCCTTAGAGGTGGATAGAGAGAAGACTCTTTGGTTGCTAAATTCAGGTAGGTTTCTCGCTTAAATCATCAATAAAAATTGTTTTTATTAAATGATTCATAATGAAAGAAGCACCCCTCCCCACACACCTATAATACAAAATAGCACTAGACTCTGGCCTCTTCTGGGTGCACAGCTGACATATCCATTCCATTCATTCAAAAATATTTTGGCTGGCTTATCAAAGCAAGGCGTGCTGGAGAGGGAAAGATTCACGAGCACCAGTACCTTCTGACTTTCTCTCTCCCTTGATACAGATGGCGAGTCCTTTACTCTTACCGCAGCGGTGCCAGGAACACAGTAAGCGCTGACTGCTTCTTGAACGCAGCTAACGTACACGAAGATTCTTCGGAGATCCTCCCTTCGTCTCCCTCCAGATCTCGCGTTCTCACTGAGTACCACCGAACTCCGAGAGTGGAGAAAGATTAGGGAAGTCTTTGTTTAGCAATGCCTCCAAGATATTAACAAAGAGGTGGTAATTTAAAAGATCTCAAAGAGTAGTCCATAGCGGAGGTAAGTGCAGTCAAACCGAACTACCGAGAGGGGACCGCGGGACAGGGCACCCCGGCCGCGAGGGACGGGCCGCGCTCACCCGCAGGAAGGCGCGCAGGGGAAGCGGAACCGGCGCCGCTCACGCGCGCGGTCGTCCTCCCCCGCGGGCCGGGCGAGC
>NW_004955472.1:12312044-12321011 GCF_000276665.1 Chinchilla lanigera | reverse complement strand
GGGCGGCGGCCGGGGACGCACGGGCGGCGAAGGCGGGCGCAGGGGGCGCAGCGCGCGTGTCCCGATTACGAGAGATATCAGAGTGGGTAAAGCTGCGTAAGATTTGTAGATTTAATGGATATGCTTAGTGGGAGCATCGTTAGAGATCAGGAAAGGGCGCTAGACGAGAGCGATGGTTGAGGAACATGGTGGACACATTCATTGTACACTTCTCTTTTTTTGAAGAGGCTCTCACTGTGTTGCCTACTCTGGCCTCCAACTGACATTCGCGTGTCCCCACCTCCGAAACAGCTGAGGTTACAGGCTTTGTCTCCCCACTGGGCTAGTGCTACACTTTTAAATTGTCAATATCATGTTATGCGAAAACAAAACAGGGATTATTCAGAAAGAGAGGGAAGGAGGAAACAGGAGAAGGAAGGAAGGAAGGAAGGAAGGAAGGAAGGAAGGAAGGAAGGAAGGAAGGAAGGAAGGAAGAAGAGAGAATCTACTGCTCAGAGATTACACAGCAGCTTGGCAGAAGAATCCCCTGGCCACAGCTGAAGTTTGAGCTGCGTTTCTGGAGAATGCTCTGCAGCCTTCTTGCTCTGCGGAGAAGCACAAAGGTGCATTTTTTTGCGCCGTGGTCAGTGGCAACCTCAGCGCCCGAGCCACAGAGGGCAGGTCCTAGAGCAGAGCTACTGGGCTCGGAGGCCGGGCTCGGAAGGACTCCAGCAAGCTGCACAATCCACCTGGAAGGCTGTGGGCGACTTTTAAAGCTTTATGCCTCCTGAGTAAATATCCAAGCATCAAGAGGTTCCCAGCCACAGTCGGGTAGTAGCCTAGTGCCAAGTGAACAACCCAGCAGTCCGAGGTCTTCCTGGAATTTCTATACATCGTTTTAATTGCATTTCATTGATCCCAAGCCCTGGCTTTGATATTTGATCATCTCTGCGATGTGGATGTGTCTTACAATTCATGGTGTCATACTTTAACTTTTTCTAGGAGGTACGTGAAACAATAGTACAGATATGTCTGCGATTCCATGTGATTGGGACCAAAATTCTAGTCATGTGTTTTGTGTGATGAGGCGATACTTGTCTCCCCTTTATACCCCTAGCACAGTGTGTAATAGATCCTCAATAAATGTTAACTAAGTGAATGAGTGAATGAAAACTATTTTTTATTAGTCATGACTTTACAATTTGCCAACAAATTGATTCGGACAAGCCATGTAACTCGTTTGAGCTTTTCTTAGCTCACTGATTGGCTATCAAACAACAAAAGCTGGTCTGAAGGGAGGCAAGAAAGCGGAAGTACCCCATAGATTTTTGCTGTGGCCTGAATCCCACCTATAAATTTCTGTTGTAAAATAAAAATGCCTTTAGGAAGGCCGAGACAGGAGAAATCCAAGTTAGGGCCCAACCTGGGCAACTTAGACACTGTCTCAAAATAAAACTAAAAAAGGTTGGGAATGTAGCTCAGTTACAAGACTTTGGTTTCAATTCTTGCTACCACCATCCCAAATACTTTTCTAATGATATATAAATTGAGGCAGACCAGGAGGTTAGCTAGTGCTTGCTTGTGCATAGGCCGCGGTTGGGTCGCGATGGAGCGTAGTGGAGCTGGTCAGGATGATCACCGACTGTGGCGTGCCATGTCTGCCAACATGCTGGGCATGTCGCTCTTCTTGTTCTCTATCACTACGTGGCAACAATCCCAAGAAACAGGAATGAAAGTAGCGCTTCCTTCGCCCCAGGGTTCCAGGACATAGCCTGAGGCCAGGTGGAGGCTGTGAGGGACCTTCACACTTCCCTCCGTCCCTTCGGCCCAGCACAACATACCAAGGCAACTACGCGTGAAGTTTTCCCAACAAGTTTCATTGCCTCTAAGTCTTAACCTTATGGAACAATAAGCTGCTACTGAATAGGGCCCAGTATGGGGGCTGTTTTCTTTTCTACTCCCCAATACAAAAATATGTATATTTGTTGTGGTCCCCCACCAAAAAAATGGAGGCAGAAATGGACACTTAGGGTAGTGGCAAGGCAGATCAATGTAAAAAAGCAGTTCTCAGTTTAATTTTTTATGTTTATTTATTTGATTTTGGTGGGGCTGGGAATGAACCTAGGGCTTCCTGAAATGCTAGGCAATCACTCTGCCACTGAGTTACATCTCCAGCTCCGCATTTTAAAAAATGGTCATTTTTTTTTTCAAAATAGAACTAAAAAAGGAGGCAAGAATTGGGTAGGCGGAAGACATTCTTATTTTCTTTTGACTTTCCCAATTGATGACCAGATTCTTCCTGTTTGCTGAGGACAGAAAGAAAACAGTTGTTAGAGACCAGAAATCGAAGATTTGCTGCCCATCCCTTCCTCCCCTCCACTGGGAATTCATGCGCTTAGAGACCAGGTCTCACCTGCATGGCTTCACCTGCATGTACACCTTTCTGTGCATTCATCTACGCTGGGCACGGAATCTGCCCATCAGTTCTAAAACCTGTCAGTCCTCACTGCACTGCCACTCCTCCAGGATCCAGATCAGCCTTGTGACCCCATGGGTTGCAAGAGGAAAATGTTTATAATGAATACCAAGTGTTTGCCCAACGAAACACCATGAGCTGGCCATGAAAATGTCAGCTCACCTTTCAGTGTCCCCAGGCATCTCTTCCTGGTGAAGAGGCAGGAGCTCCTGACCAAAGGGTGTCTCTTTGTCTGGTACTGACAGACACCGTGAGAAGCTTGGTTCCAGCTGTTTTGTGCCCTCCCCCCCCCCACCAATTGCTAATGGTTTCCTGTCATTCCCAGACTGGAATGGATGCTTTTTTAATCTACAATAATAAAGTCAAAAAAGCATGTGGTTGGGGTAACAGAGAGTCACAAAAGAGAAAGCACCCCCTGTAGATTTGTGCTATGGTTTGAAACCTTCCTGTAATTTCTACAATATTTTTAAAAATTCCTTTGGGGAAGCTGAGTTGGATACACACCTGGGCAACTGAGCAATTATCAACCTAATCTACAAGGTCCTACATGATCTGGTTTCACAACCATGTCACAGTCCTTGCACCTGAGACTCTGCCCTCAGTGATTACCTTCTTGTTGTCTGTAAGGTTCTCCAATCACTGTTTAATTTTCTCCCTATTCACACTTACCACTTGCATTGGTTTTACAAACTCTAAAGGAAATGTGTTAAAAAAGAAAATACATTTTATCTTGCTTAACGTCTATCTCTCAGAATGTACGCACTAGGAGGATAGGACTTCTATTCTGTCTTGCTCACCTTTGTGCCCTCAGCAGCTAAACCAGGACTGAGCACATAATAGCATTTTAAGTAAAGAATTACCATAAGCCTGGAGATGTAACTCAGTGATAGAGTCATGCCAGTCCTCAGCACCAGCCAGGGGGATTACAGTACCCATGGGTTTTCTATCTGTGGATTCAACTAATTCTCCATAGAAAATGTAGTTAGGTCTGCTATGTTTCCATCCTCATGTGCAGTTTTTTCGTCTCATTAATCCCTAAACAATGCACTATAGCAACAACATAGCGATTACATTGTGTTAGGTATTACAGGTAATCTAGAGATGGTTTAAAGTACACCAGCAAACCCAGGGTTCTGGCCCATTCCTATAATCTCAGTACTTTGGGAAGCTGAAGCATGAGGGTTCTAAGCTGGAGCCCAGCAGAGGCAATATTGTGAGACCCTGTCTCAAATTTTATACATTTGCATCTATCTGTCTATCAATCATCTATCTATCATCTATGTAATCTAATCTAATCTAATCTAATTTATGGATGCAGCTCAGTGCAAAGGGCCAGGGTTCAATCCTTAGGGGCTTTGGGAAGAGGGAGGGGGTATACCTCAGTGGTAGAGGGCTTGTCTGGCATTCTGGAGCCCCGAATTGCATCCCAACAGCACAAAATAATGATGCAAATACTATGCTATTTTATTATAAGAGACTTGAGCATCTGAGGAATTTTGTATCCATAGGGGACCCCAAATGCAAGTCCCAATGATACTGTAACTGTAGTTAGAGACAATGGATTGGAAGAAAAAAAGAGGATGAGAGAAGGGAGGAAGAGATGCAGGGATGGAAGGAGAAAGGAAAAGAGTGAGGGAAGGAGGAGGGAAGGGATGAAGAAAAAAGATAAAGTCACACGTCTGGGATAAATATCGCAGGCTTGTTCACTGTGGGTCACTGAACTCCTTCATTTGGTCCAATTCCACAGCCTGCTTCTTGCCTCCTTGGCTCCTCCCCTTTCTGACTGCACCTCAGCTCTGTAAGCTACAGTGGAGGAAGGTGCGCCCTTCTTCAGACCAAGGTCCCCCTCCTTCGCGCCCTGCAGCTTTGTGTTCACAGCATCTCCCAATGGAAGGCCTAGAGCTAAGTTTTCCACCCTGTCCTGCCAGGCTCCGCTGTGTCCCAGTTCTGAGGCAAAACAGGACAGATTTCAGGATCTTCGAAGCTGAAGTTGACCTTAAATATTCGTATTATCCTTCTGTATTGCTTCACATATATTTTCCTTCCAACAAAAATCAGAATAAATTTGGCACACAAGCAGACAGGTGTAGGAATGGGGGGATGGGATGAAACAGGAAGGCATGGGGGAGGGGCTTTGAGGTTGCCGAAGGGAAAATCAAAAAGGACTTATTCTTTTTGCTCAGAGATCTTTTGAAGAAACGGACAGCTTAAGCGAAGACAGAGTAAGGGTCTCTATCTCCATTGCAGGTACCAATAGGAAACTCCACGGACTAAGGCGGAGGATCAGATTTCCTGAAGTAGTGCAGAAGATCTGAGACAGCGAGATCTCCAGATCATTCCTGGCACACAGACACTGGAAATTGTGGGGCTGGCCCAACAACATAGGTGTGTAAGTGAGGCCGGTGAAAAAGTGACCGGCTAGTTTAGAGGAGCAAGAAGGATTACTAGTCCTCACGTCCCTAAGCCTCCGAGGCAAGGCCTTCAGGGTCTGGCACTGGGGGAGGTTGAGTTGTTCGGGCAATTGGCAGCAGCAGGATTTATGGGATGGATTTTCATGTGTGCTGGGTCTTCGGGTTATACGTGGTATGACCAAACAATATGGTAAGTTTTTGAGCTTTAAAAAATTTTACTACAGTGAAAGACACATTAATTCTCCTCAAAATCCTCTTCCTTGCTTGGAGCACAATATCCCATCATTCTTGCCACTTTCTGAAGCAGTCAGTCTTTCGTGTGTCTAAATTGCTCTGTCTTGGCTACTTACCTTGGTGATTCGATTGGGACGTTTATCTTTTGTGGTTATTTTGACTTTGGGGAAGAGCTGAACGCCACATGGTGCCGGAAAAGATGAGTAAGGGGGATGAGGACACACTGCAGTGTTTTAAGGGTCTGTCTTCCTGTTGGATGGTATTTTTTAAAGGCATCTGGTAAAGACATTTGTGAAAGAGGACTTCCAGAACTGCTTTAGAAAGTGGCAAGTACAAGATGAGACAAGTGTGTCTGACGTGGGGAGGAGTGTTCTGAGGGGGCTTAACGGTCATGTGTCTTTTACTGTAATGATTTTTTATGTAAACATTCACCATATATTTCAGTCACGCCTCATCTCTGCTGCCTCGCTGAGGCAAACTCCGGTTGACCCTCAAGTGAGGTAAAGCAAACCTAGAGATCCTGCTCTCCAGCCTCAACTTTGCCCTCCAAAGTTCAGTTGAGCTTCAGAATTCTCCGGCTTCAAATCCCTGAATCACCCGTCCTTACCTGGTGACCATGCGGGGCGACTGCATGGGTGGAGCTGTTGCTCACACATCCCCTGAAACGTTGCGCAGATACTGAGCAACGTCGAGGTGGCCCTGCTCTTCAGCCAGGTCCACAGGCAAGCGGCCCCAGGCATCACGCACGTCCAGCCGGGCCCCAGCTTGGTGCAACGCCACCACCGTGTCCAGGAAGCCCTCCCGTGCCGCATCATGCACCGGTCGTGCCAGGGTGGCTGGGTCAGCGCAGTTGGGGTCCGCTCCGTGGAGCAGCAGCAGTGTAGCCACTTGGGCGCTGCCCATCATCATGACCTGCCGAAGGGCGAAGGGTGCAGAGTAGTCAGCGCTGGGCTGGACCGATGGAAAGAAACCCTGTTTATGAAGCTTCACCACCCACCCACCCACCCTCCCATCCCTTGCTTCAGACAACCCTACAAGCTACAGGATGTAAATACTGGATGCAAGTACTCTCATCTGCATCCAGTACCACCACCCTTCTCCAGTTCTACCCATTCCATTTCTCCTGCACATTCAATTCCACTGTATTAGCTAACAGGTTGTCGATCTCTAGCTACGAGTAGAGGCACGCAGAAAGGCAAAGGGATGTACAATAAACTGGCTTTTACTACAAACTAAATTTCTGTATTTATCCTCATTTTGAGATAAAATTATGTTAGGCAGAGATATTTTGGGTAGTTCACTGCTATAAAACCCAGACATGGTAACTGTTAAAATTTTTTTTGAACATTAAGTGCCACAAAACTTTGTTACTCTTTTCTTACTAGAATGTTAAAACTTCAACTTATTTTAATACAAAATGAGGCTTGTCCAGTTAGTCCTAAAATTCCTTGTTGTTCTTGACTTAATACTGTTACCCAAGTCATAATGCCCTCCCAAAAAGATATTAGTGTCCTAATTCTCAAAAGCTATAACTGTGTTACCATCCTGGGCCATCACAAAGAAAAGAAGCTCTGTGGACTCATTTTAGACTTCTAAACTATAGAATGGTAATTTTGTGCATGTTGTATCCACTAAATTTGTGATAATTTGTTACAGCAGCAACAGGAAACTAAAACACTTCCTAAATTTATGATCTGAGAGTTCCTTAAACAGGAAATGTTCAACTCTTAATTCCTACATCATCTGTGGAATAAAACCACTCTCAGAAAGGACGGTTTAGATGGTATCTACAATCTGTGCATTCTTGCACTGTGGGTGCTGTGTGGTGAGTGATGGTGGTAGCTGATTCTTTTTAGGGCAGGCACCCATTGTTTGGCTATGTTTGCCCTGGGATGGTGGCTGGCTAAAGAGGAGTTACTTATTTTTAGTTACATTCTGTAGCAACTAAAAGAATTACTTGATTTTCCTAAGTGAGGGAACTATCATAAATTGTACCATGGCTGTTCAATCGTGCCCTGAAGAAAATGAAACTAATTTAGCATTCAAAAGGAGTAGGAGAAAATGCAAGTGAACTACATTATAGCTATAGATAAAAAGAAAAAAAAATATTGTGGTACACTGTCCTTTGCCTGGGATGAAGACCTCCATCCTGGGCATTAAACTGATCTGAAATGTTTTTCACTCTCTTTATGAGATGAAAAAGCTGAAGAAAAGTATCCCATATTTAAATATTTAAATAACAGTAATCTTAAGCAAAAAGAAAATGAATATTTAGAGGATGTCTAAATCAATTTAATAAGAAGTTAGTTTGAGCTTTGTATTTTCATTTTTTTCTATAAATCCAGTATTCCTGTATTAAACACCAATTTGGTTAAAGATCTAAAAAAACCCTATGTCTTCTTTTTTTCTACTAAATCACTGTCAAAACTAATTTTAGAATTGTTTTTCATTTTTTGAAGTTAATTAAATAATGTCTCTTCTATTATACTGTAGGGCTCCAAAGCCAAACTCCAAGACCCTGGCAAAATTTTAGGGATGTTAAATTATGACCAATGCATGCAGTATATTTCATGGACTCCTGCTCATCCGATATAACTACCTAATCTCTCTAGCCTCAAGACGTCTCTCACTTCAACTGTCAAATAATCTCAAGTTTTAAAACATTTTCATTGTATTTTCATATCTGCACTTTCAAGTCTGTAAAATTTACTCTATGTTGCGTAGTTGCATAGTTTCAGGGAAGTCACTGGTGCAGTTTGTGAAGTTTCAAGTAGTTATTTTCCTTTGTCTGGTTATGGGGAGTTTTTGCAATGTGGATTTGTTTCATATGAATTTTCTTTTATAGAATCAGAAGTAATGGTCACCACTGGGAATAAAACTTGGGTGGTAACTGCCGAGGTGAATTCGTTTTTTCATCTTGAAATGCAGGAAGTTAATGGAGGCAAAACCCCCCAAAATTCTAGTAGTTTTCCACACCCAACTGGAGGGCAGAGGAAAGAAATGACACTTTTCAATAATGAGGAATTGAAAACTCTATCACAAATAAGTTAATTTATACCAAATAAGTAAAATATCAAGAATAGGAAGTGGCCTCAAAACAGTAACTAAATGAGATCACACTAATGTTTTTCTTCATGTTGGTCTTTATTTTTCAAATTCCTACAACATGCATACGATTTCCTACTTGGTGAAAATAAAAAATAAGCCATATGTAGTTGCTTGTGAATAATTTTAATAGATATCTAAGCCAACATATACAGCAGTAGATTTCCAACGAAAATCCCCATTAGCAAGGAAGATAAACCCCATCTATTCAGGGCACTGTGAATCAGCAAAGTAGTCCCGGCAAATCCTTTTTTTTTTTTTTTTTTTTTTTTTCTGATCTTTTCTTTTCTTTTTTTTTTTTTTTTTTTTTTTTTTAGCCTTTGCATTCCCAGCAAATCATTTTTACAACGCTTTTTAAACTCGCGTTTTCACCCAGACCGGCATGTGGTGAAGAGCGAGCCCCAAACTCGAGGCGAGCGACTCCCCCCCAACGCACTGCGTCCGGAAACCGCACCCCTGGGCTTCGGGAATCGCCACCGTGGCCGGGAGAGGGGCTTCGATTGCAAACCTGACGACTGCCCAGGAAATGCCACCTTTCGTTGAATGAAAGCTGTGCGGTTCCGAGTGCTCTGCCAGCCTGGCCCGCAGAGCCCCGAGCCGTGCTCTGCCCGCGAGGCCCGGCTTTCCTACCTGAATCGGTCTCCGGCCGAAACGGTTCGGGGCGTTGGGCGGCGCCCCCGCCTCCAGCAGCTCCCGCACCTCCTGGGCCCGGCCCCGCGCCGCGGCCGTGGCCAGCCTTTCGCCCGCCGGGTCCATGCTGCT
>NW_004955472.1:12298947-12311732 GCF_000276665.1 Chinchilla lanigera | reverse complement strand
CGCCCACCCCCGCCACGCGGCTGCGCCGTCGGGCGCCCCGGGAGGTCCCTGAGCTCGCTCGCCCGCTCGGCGACACCCCCGCCCCCCGTTTCTTCCTTCCTTGCGCAACACCCTACCGTTAGAGAGCTAGGCGGGATTCTTTGCTGCCAAATTCAAACCCCAATACACAAGTCTTAGGCACAGATTAGCCACTCTTTGAAAGAGCAGAAATGGCAAAGGCTGAGGAGCCCCCCGAGGGACGGTAGCCAGCCATCCCGCTAGGACACTTTCCTTGCTTCAAAGGACACGTCTCCCCTCCCCCTCGACCTGCCACTTCGGAAGATTAAGTCCACGCAGAGCTGGGACGCCGGAGGCTCGCGCTCAGAGAATTTGCTTTGGGCAGTCCGTCTGCCTGCCAACTTGCCCTCCTCTCTCCAGTGTAAAACGGGTATCTGGGGGAGGGTTTTTCTCGGCAGATATGTGCAATTCCTGGTGCAAGAACTGCCTCCTAAAATGAAATCTATTTAACGCGGATAGGTAAGAATCCTGCCTACAAGCAAATACGAGAGTGGGCGAACAGAGCTCCGCTATCTGTAGAGCTGGCACAGCGATTCACAAGGGGGCCACTCCTGGGGCTCCTTTCCAGCTCCCCGCACTTTATGGAGCTATTGTGAATTTAAATGAATTGATACACATAATGAAATGATAGAAGTATTAAAGACAGTGTCACACATCTAAAGTCATACCTGCTAGCTATTAAATATCATTTTAAAGGATTCACTTGCAGTCTTTTGAGATACCAAAAAGAAAATGCTTTGGGTGAGTTGTCGAAGTTCTATAAAAGGAAACGTCAAGAAGACCTAGTCAGTGAGTGGATGATGGGCCTCATGCACCATCCTTGTGTATAACATTTTGTAAAATAAAACAGAAACCCAGAGCATGGGTATTTCCCAAGGGAATTATATGGTTAGAATTTTCCGATTATTTGTATGCTTTTAAAATACATTTTTGGGTCTCATACGCGATTCAGGGTGGCCTTGAGCTCACTTGTAACCCAGGCTAGTCTTTTTTTTTTTTTTTTGGCTTTTTTCAGGTACCGGGCATTGAACTCACAACCTTGAGCTTGCCAGTCAGGAGCTAAATCCCCAGCTCCCCCAGGCTAGTCTTAAACTCGCAAAGATTCCCCCTGCCTCAGCCTCCTGAGTGCTGGGATTACAGGCGGGCACCACCACGCCCGGCCTGTAAAAGATGTTTTAAAGACTAATACCATCACACAATTTAATAGAAACTGGTTCTGTTTATATAGGGATTTCTGAAAATAAGGTTAATTGGCAGGGAATCTATCACATGCCCCTTGGAATAAAATAAGTACTCTACAAAAGACCCATTCTGGCTTAGACTTTAAGGGGGAAAAGAACCTCAACCATTTTAAGATAATTAACATTTTTATCAGGTTTTCAGGGCTTGGTTATTTAAGGAAAATTTAATTAAAAGGTATAGCATCTGCTAATATGTTCAAAGAACTTGCTGTGTAGTTTTATATATGTGCGTATATGTACAGATCAGTTGGTAGAGAGGCAGTGCCCTATAATTAGCTGCAAATTCAGATCCAGAAAGTTGGTGAAGATGGAATACAGAGATCTTATTGCTTGTTTATAAGTCACAATCTAAAATGAAAGAATGATATGAGCATTCTTGGAGTACATGTATGTTAGCATAAAACCACAGAACTAAGTAAAGTTATAAAGAAGCCTTAAAAGATAAATTTCCCAAGAACGTCCGGGATATAGATGGAAGACGTGTCAAAAGCTGTTTTCTTAGCACCAGAAAAAGGAGTAATTGATCTTACCTACATTTATTGTTTTGTTTCAAGCAAAACAAGATGGAAAAATAGCATTTTAATTTGGCCAGAAGGTGAAGTGTCCCATTTTATTTCCTCTCCAGTGGCCCAATATGCATTCTGGCTAAGTTGTTTTCTGCCACCAAGGACAGTTAGTCATTTCTGTTGCTTCTTGGTGAGTTGCAGCCTCCTTTATATCACTGTTTACTGCATTTTTATTTTCCTAGCATACTATTTTGTATTTCAGTCAATGTAAAATCTCATATTCTACTGTTTGGGGTCACAAGCAACTCTGTAAACAGTAGAGACGACAATAACTTTCACTGGTGAAGTTAGGGAGGCATTTACATTTTCTTTTATAGAAAAACTACTTTTATTTTAAAAATGTGTTTTGCCTTCAGTGTAACACAGAACCTTGTATGACAGAGTTAAGAACTGAAACAGGAAGAAGAAATAACTTTATTTTTGTAAGCTACTTGTTAGGGCTTGGATCTTAAATGACTCCAAATTCTCATACTAAACAAAATCTTGGTTTGTAGCCTGTGGTGCTATTGGGAGCTGGTGGAACCATAGGAAGAAAGGAAGTTAGGTCCCTGGCAGTGTGCCCTTGAAGGAGGCATTTGGGACCCTGCCCCTTTTCTTGCATCTTGGCCACCATGATGTTCTGCCTTTCCAAAGTCCCAAATGACGGGGCTGAGGAGTCCATGGGGACTGAAACCATAAGCTAAAATAAGCGTTCCTCTTTAAGTTGATTATTTTGTCACAGATGGAAAACTGATCAACATACCATTTAACTTGTAATAAAGCAGAAAGGCCTTAACAAATGTAAAATATTTACCTTAAAAAATGTATTTTTAAACATTAGATTGCTCAGACTTTGCTGATGCTTTAAGCATATGCTTAATCTGCCTACTGGATAAACCAGCTCTGTTTAAACTGCTTCAATCCCTAGTTAACTTGTCTTGTAGACCCAAACATAGACTCTTGTAGCTTCAGTTGCTTTTCTGTCAGAAAAACATGCAGTTATAAAATGATACCAATTAATGCTTATGAGATGGTAAATCTTATAAAAAACCACAGTGCATTACTAGGACATCTATATTTTCCTCTAACCAGTTTCCAATTATCTGGGTGGTAATGGTATGGAGAACTCAAATTGAGGATAACGAATATAAAATTCTTTTAATTTAGCTTAACAGACTTTATTCTGGGAGAGAAGGAAATAGTGGTGGTAATGATGTTGCAGAGGGAACAAATTTCATTTGTTATTAATGTCTTTTAGACCAATGTCAAAATTAGTTTCCATTACTGTATTATTATAATATTTCTTAACTTTTGGACAGGTGGAAAGAGTAGGCACTTTCAAGGATCTGTAAGACTATGGACCCTTTCTGCAAAAGAGAACGTGTGTAATGATTTTTCTAAAATGTGTATTCACTTGTGCATGAATATCTGAATAAAACTTTTAGGGACTTCAGGGATTGCTTTGCAAGACAACTACCGATTCCTGCATCAAGAATTCTGTCAGCTTTTGTGCGATGTATCAAGCCACTGGTAAAGGAAAGAAATGGGAGATGGAACCACATAAAAGCACAGTTTGTGTGCACTGTGAATGAGGTGAGCCTGGGCAAATAGACAAGACTCTATATAAAAATAACAATAAAAATAAAAAGGAACGGCTGGGGTAACTCACTGGTAGAACACTTGTCTCGTATGTGATAGGCCCTGGGTTCAATCCCCAGTACTTAAACCAAGTTGTAACATCTTTGGGTATGTTCCTTTGATTGACTCATTTACTATGTATCTTTTACAACTAAAAATAGTGCGGAATTTTTTCTAGGTTTGAAACTTAGCAGACTCCCAATGTATTCATCCATCTCAGATCAGGTATAAGGGCCAGCAATTCAGATGAACTAAAATATAAAGGCCAGGATCCTGGTACTGGTCATGTCTCCCTCAATTTTCACATGTATAAAGTGGGATCATAATATATTTAATGGGTTCTTAAATTCCAAGGTTTGTTATTGTTATTATGCTCATACTTACCTTTTCTCTTTTCTGAGAACATCATGGCCTTCTTTAGGTATGTGCTGCCTTTGAAGTTTTGAAAACTGATACTATCAAATTTAAGCATGCTTCAATTCTAATGTTTCTTTTAAGAAAAAAGAGTACCACTTGTAAATTCATTCCACATGCTTAAAGGTAAGGTTAAAGTATGGAGCCCAGGTAAGTTAAAAGAATGGGCTTTAGGGTTGGACTGCGACATGGACTTGGACTTTTCCAGTTATTTATTTCTAACTTTGAACAGTTACTTAACATCTCTGGGCCTCATTTTCTTATTTGTATGATTGAGATAAGTAATAGCACTTATCTCAAATAGTTGTTACAGGGATTAAATGAGGCACTACTACAAGAGCAAAAGGAAGCAGAGGATGATAGAAGGAGGAAGAGCATGTCAGGAAGTGGAGGCACATCTTTCTGTAAATGAGGAGGGGGCTTGCTTGTGGCAAGGATACGATGGTGGGGTGCTGAAGGCTGGGAATGCACCTTTTGAGGAAAGAGTCATGGGCGTGAGTAGAACTCAGAAGCTACTTCTATCAGGTAGGAGCACCTAGCTCAGGGACACCTGACCACTTAAACCAAAGAAAGCCTTGCAATGGTGCTACTACACGAACTTCAAGAACCAATGGATAACAATACTAGACGTGAATTATCAATTCAACAAAAAATAGAGATAGCTACTTGAGAAGATTTACATAAAAGATACAGAAAGGTATTTAAGTCTGAAAGCTTCTAAATCTGACAAGATTTGGCAAGGTTGGCAAGGTAAAAGCAGCATGGTGGTGCCTGTCTGCAGCTCACACATGCTGGCAGGCTGAGACGGAGGACCACAAGCTTGAGCCCAGCCTGGGCATTGAAACAACATAACAAGACTCTGTATTATAATTTTTAAAAAATATTTTTTAAAGAGTTGGGCATGCAGCTTTGTGAAAAGGCCCTGGGTTTAATCCCCGATAGCAAAACAGAACAACTGGCAAGGTGAGATATACAAGCTTCTCATGTAAGCGAGATAATTTTGTTAGGAAAACAAAAAAAGTCGCAGGAATAGCTCTGGATCAGAACAAAGTCCTAGGCAACTAATGAACTGCTTATTAACTGTGAAATCTTTTGGACTATTTTTAGCTTCAATATCCATAATCTTTAAACTAGGCTCTATCTTCTTATATTGTTTATAACTTATGATATCACTATGTCAATAAAAATAATACATATAAATGCTGTTTTTTAAAAGCATACACATATCTTTCCACTTTCAATGTTAGACTGTTATAAGACTTCACATACTGAAATTTGTTTGAACTGTGTACTATGTGCATATATTGGCTATTCTAATGAATTAAATAAGCAGAATAAATTCAATAGACATTTGTTTCTTTCCTCAGAATTCTCATTCATAACATGGTTTGACAAGAGTAGCTGAGAAGTTACTATATGTTAGGCGCTTATTTAAAGCTGCAGATATAAGGAATGCAATGTCTTATTTGGGAGTGTGTATTGGTAAGAACTGTGAGTACAATGTATTGGCTTTTCTTGAGAGATCTTCAGTTGGAACGAGCTCTCCAGGGAAACCTATATTAAAAGAATAAGAGAAGAAAGACTTCTGTTATACATTCTGCTGATTCTTTAGGCTTGTGCTACTCAGAAAAACAAATATATTTCAGAGAAAGGATCTCATAATTAATGAGAATTACTCAGGAAATGACATGTCTGAGCAAAGTACAAACTGTACAATGGAGCTTCTAGGCATAACTGTGCTAAGCCTGCACTGATGGGGTCTTGGATAAGATACTGAATGCACTACAGAATTATTCAAAGATAAAGGAAATGGGAGAATAATTGCATACACTCCTTAATTTAGAAAGATGGTAATGCAGGGGAATGACATCCCAGGCCAAACTCGGTCATCTAGTTTGTTACCTTGAACAAGTGACACTTTTTTTTCAAGCTTAAATATCATCACTTACAAAGTGGGCATTAAAACAAGCATGCCTCAAGAGGTTGTTGTTTGATTCTAAGAAAAAAAAAATGTTCCTTAAGGTGTCCCTGAGTGAGAAGCCTGAAGGTTTGATGAATGTGAGTTATAAGAATGTCTTAAATAAGAAACAACTTCTTACTTGCAAAGTGGCAAAGAATTTATTTAGTTATTATCCTCAAGGAGAAAAGTTAGCTTTAGAATAAAAAAGAAATGTCTGAGAAAGTACAGCAGACCGATTATTTAAGACCAAATAGATTTGTTAAGGAAAGACAGTGTATCTGTTCCCAAGGGGAGGTCCCTAGAAATTTCAAGGAGGAAGATGCTTTCTTCTTACTTCTACTATTCTCTACTTAAATAAATTAAATGTACCACAACTGTTGAGAATTATTATTTGTTAGGAGTAAGGCACTCTCATAAACTCTACACTCTGCTTATTCAGCATTATAAAATTTCTCTCCCTGCTCAAGCAGTATCATACTAAGGAATGCAAAAGTAAGAATGCCTTAATGTATTATAACATGTGCATAATTATAGGTAAGTTATAATTTTTTAACTTTAGTTTCCAAAGAATTAGTAGGTTATAGCATCTGTAGTACCTATTATCATCTTACCAAGATCATTTTGAGGAAAACATAGAAGTGTATTACATGTTATAAATCAGATGTCTTTTTAAAATTGTGTACAAAAATATGATTTTTCTCACAGCAATCCTGCCTCTGCTTTTCAAGTGTTATTATTTACAAGCATATGCCACCATGCCCAGCTACAAAAATATGATTTCAAATCTATATAAATAATTTAATATTCAAAATATCTTCAGAATGGACTCATGTGAAATGAGGAATCTCTGCAGCTCATGAAAATAATCACCCTAAATTTATTTTTTATTTGTATTCTTTTTGTTTAAGAGAGTTCTTATGGTTAATTCCTTTTATTTATTTGTAGCTATATGACCAGCTGAGAAAACTAAAAGATCAAACCGTGTGTATGCATGTATATATATCATAGCAGATGCAGTTTGTTTACATACATGCACAGATATTGAGAAAGCCTCTTTCTGAGAAATAAAATAAGCAGTAAGGCATTAATTAGAGGGACAAACAAAAAACTCAAGTTCATTTAAGGTTTGTAAGAAAACAGTAATGGCTATAATTAATTAAATCCCAACTATATGGCAAACACTAAGCAGTTTTATATATATCATTTCTAATTCCACAGCTGTCTTGTGGGATAGGAAGTACTATCCTTTCTTCATAAAGATCAGGAGAAGTCAAAGTTGTTAAGTAACAGTGCACAAGAAGATGGAGTTCCAGCTCAGGCTCTCAAGCCATTTGAGAGGTCCTTATGTTTTGCTGATGACTACACCATGTGTGATGCATGGTCAGCCATGTTTTCTTTTCCTTGAGGATTTTGCTCTCAAACAGGTTGCAAAACCTGAACCAAGGTGACAGGGTCTCCAATATCACAAAAACATAATCTGATACATTATACTTCCTTGATACTGTTGAGCAGTAGTACATGATTGAAACCTGACTCCGAGTCCCTTCAAAGTCACTTAATGCAGTTTTCTCATTTTTGATTTCTGCATTTGATTTTCCTCCTGATTATAGTACACATATATAAAAAAGTGAAGAATGAACTGAAGAAAATGAAAAATTACAGTACACCACAGCAATAACTGTTAATGTTTTGAAGTAATTCCCTCCTGCCTTTTTCCAACCTTTACCTTGTAGATATCATATAATTTTGAAAGTTTTCCTCTCATTTATTAGAGCATTTTCCACACTTTTCCAAGAATACTCCACAAACACTCAGTTTAACAGCTGTACTATATTCCACTGAAAGTAATTTTATAGTTTCTCTAATGATCTTCCTGTTGTCAGGTAATATTTAAATTATCTATATGTGTTACATGAATAATACTGGTTTTTCAAAGATATATGATTCTTCTCTTTCTTTCTTTGTTTCTTTTTTTTGTGGTGCTTGGAATCAAATTTTGGGCGAGGTATGCTATGTAAGTGCTGTACCACTGAACTATACCCCAGACCTAGGTAAGACTTGACACATCACAAACAGCTTTTCAAAAAACCATCTCTTTGATATATAGCCAGCAAAAATGGAAAGAATGGTACACTGTCATGATTACTCAGTTAATGAATATTTTCAATAGTTCAGATTCTGAATCCATAAGTTCAGATTTTGCGGTCACTTCCTTTCTCCCCATCCCCCACCACCTCGCCATATTCTTTCTATAGCCTCGGTTACTTACTTTGGCTTGGATAGGTGTAGGTGTGGGAAATACCAGTCATACACTTAATCATAATTATGGAGGGGCTACAAATACAGTGCTCAGCAATGGGACAATTTCTGTCAGAAAGAACTCAGAACTGGCCTCACATTTACTGGCTCTGTCAGCTTAAATAAACTATGTAAACTTTCTGCTCACCTCCATAAAGAAAAGAAAACATATTTCAAAAGGTTATTGTGTGGGATTAGGGATATCATATTCTTGATTGTTTCTACAATCCTCGTCACAAACTGAGTTGGATGAGAACCAAATCCAATTTAATAATTAGATTCACTGTTGACCTTATGAGGAATTTGATTTGGTCCTTGTCCAACTCAGTTTGTGGCCAGAGTCATGGAGAGAATTGAGTTTGTGAACTAAGGTAGCACTTACACAAAAATCTAGGCACACAGTAGGCTCTCAATAAATGAAACTATTACTTTGAGAATACATATAACATTTAGTACCATGTTGTTTATTTAGGCCATGAAAGTCAATTTCATTTGGGGTATTTTTTCATGTACTACTGTATATTTTGGTCAGTGTCTGTGGGTTCAACAAATAAACCAATCCTCTTTCTAAAAGGTGTGATTAATTCTCCTTTCTTTGCATGTAATCCTTGGAAAACAGAGTGCTTCTGAAACAAAGTTGCCTATGTTATAACAAAAATACTTCCACCCAACACAACTCCCCCAACTCACTAAATCATGCAAGTTACTCTGGAGTGTGTCTCCCTGTTCACTGGTTTCTCTGGAGTAATTGCCACCCACCGTCACTCCTCGGAGTGCTTTTCAAGCAGAAGGTATGAGGAAGAAACGAAGCAAAACCAAGGAACTGCCAAGTTTGCCTTCTATAAACTTTTACTTCCAACTACCAGTCTTTTTCTTCCTTGATATGGTAGATTTGTTATAAAAAATATGTTGACCTTTTAATTACTAACTACATGGACAGCAGTATTTATTGTATTTTTCTCTTTGGTAGTCTATTTCTAAGTAATTTCTTTAAATTACAATTATTAAATTATTTTTTAAATATATGAAGGTTACCTTCTAAACATTTTGACAGTTTTGAGGATGATTTTAATATTCCTCTCCTCTTCTCCCAACACACAACACTTCTTATCCTGAAAAAAAAATTTTAAAAATTGTTCTAACCAAAACTACTCATGGAGCAACCATCCTGAAGGAATTAAGAATAAAAAGTAGGAAAATCTATACTAATTTTACATGACACCTTGAAATGTACTAGGGACTTGAATAAATACACTTCTTTTTATTTTAATGTGTACATTCTTTACAAAGGACTTCAGGAATTTGAGCTACTCTGGATAAATAAACTGAGTGATATAGGTGTTTATTGTAAAAATAAACTACTGTACTTTCTCAAGGCCATGGTGTTAAGCATTTTAACAGTAACTGACAAGCTGCTACTTGAAAATTTATGCTGAATATATGCATTACTTTACTAGTTTTTATTACATAAACATTGTAGGTTATTTTCTTAGGTATACAGATAATAAAATGGATGTGCTTAACGTTTCTTATGCTTAGCTTAAAACCACAATAGATACAGGAAATGGAATCTGACCACAGGTTATGTGAACAACACAAAAAAGGATCTTTCTCCCACATGTTTCAGGTGGTTCCTCTCCTGGTGCACAGATTTCCCACTGAACTATTGTTAAGTCAAAGTAGAAATATGTAATTTACAAGACAGTTTTCAATTTTATAAGATTCAGTAACTTTGAAGGGTCATAACAACTTCAGTTATTATTATATTGCTTTATTTTTCAAACCTTTTCACTTATTGAGTTAATAAATATTTGCTGAGACATATGTGGTTTATGGGGAATATAACAGAGGCCTAAAGTAGATAAAAATTTAGAGAATGAAATTAACTATAAGAAATAGAACTGCAACTGCGCGTGTAAGTGTGTGACTGTATATCTCTAGAGGCAATCAAATTTAAAAGTACACAAATTATCAGCCAGTTACACTTGGCAGGCTACACAACCTACTTCCAGACATGAAATAAGGAAATAAATTATTGATAACAGAGTTACTATAATAATTACATGAGACAATACAGACTGAAGCATTCTATGACTATTAAACTCTATTATTTTTGAGGTAAAAGAGAATTTCACCATATATTTTTTGGAAGAAAGTTTCCATGAGCTTTTCTAAAAAACTGAATGTTACATAAACATATTTAGCTTCAATTATTCAACATGTGAAAGGCATGGAGTAAAATTCAAAGTGTTACATGTTGCATAAGCACTTAATCATTTCAAAGTAAAAAGGTACTACTCTTTCTCTACAGAGTGGGAGAGATTTTTCAGGTTCAGGGGAGTCACTGCTCTTTGTGGATGGCTGCTGTTTCTTTAAAATGGGTGAGAGTTATACAATTGCTGAGTCAGACTTCTGGCAGCTGGAGAGAACAAAAGCAAGAAAATGGTGGCACTCGAGAAAAGAAAGCAAAACATAAGATTTTTCCAAATACATTAGCAAAGTCCCCTGTGTAATATTAACTACCTAGTAGCTTAAAAGCAGAAAGTTATGATTATAACTTGGGACACATCGTATCTTGTATTTCCTTAAAACTGTACAAGATTCTTTAGTTGAAACTGTTCATCTGTATTTCCCTCACTGTCACAGCACTTAGAGAGACACAAAGACTCATCATTTTGACTGTAAGTACTTTATTTTACTATGGTGACATTTTGCTGCTGTAATCTTGGTACTAAAAAACACAACTTAAACCAGTGAAACACTGCTGTTTTGTTTTTTCTCCTTTAATATCATTTTAAGTTGTCATGTTTACTGCCATTCTGGTTTAGATAATAAAATAAAATATAACCCTTATTATTACTACATACAGATATTATTAAATCATTTTGTATAAGCAGAAGTAATAGATACAGTATTTAAAAAATATAAGGCATATATTTTCTAAATTCCAAAAGTATGGCATATATCCTATGTGGAAATGTTCTCTTGGTGCCATGAGCTTTAAAACATCATATATCCTTTTCAGTCCTTTCCCCTAAAATAATTTCTGAGTGTAAGAAATCTGGCATTTAAGAGATAATATTTTCCAATTTAGATGGACCATTTCATAATAAAAGGTGTCTTCTCATTTGGTAAAACAATTTCTTCTTTGATTACTCAAATTCTCCTTCTTGAGATCCAAAGTGTGACTGACTCTAAAATTTAAAATTTTATAAAGCAGCCTGGGCTTCTACTCAGGAATAAATAAGCCAATATATTTTTTCTTTAAAAAGAAATATATTGAGCATATTTGTCCAATCGTGCCCCAGGGCCACTCATAACAAAATCTCCTTCATGTGTTCATTTAAAATGTGGATTCTTGTAGTCCACCACAAGTCTACTGCATTAGATTTTGTGTGAGCCCTAGAAATGTGTCTTTTAATAGCTGCCAAAGTAATGAGACTGAGGATAACTTTCACAGTATGTATTTTGACTTCTGTATTTTACTTGCATACTTCAATTATGAAAGAAAAGGCATTTTATATATCTCTGCACTAATTTCAATTTGCTTAAGAGATTATATATCTGGGTTCACATAGTTCTACACTGCTACAAAGTCTTTTTCTCTTAAAAAATTCCTAGTGCAGGATGCAGGTGTATAGCTCAGTGGCAGAACAGTTGCCCAGGATAAATCCTGGCTTTAATCCTCAGCACTGAAAATAAATATCCTACTGACTTTTTAATAATTTAAATAATTTATGAGACTTTATTTTGAGAGTGAAGCAGAAAACTGAGAGCTGTCTGAAGAATTAGAAGTCATTTCTCATAGTGTTTATATTTTTATGAGCAGAGGACATATGTTACCTGTAAAAATAGACATGCTTTTTTAAAAAAGGAGATGTAATGCTTTGGGAATTTAAATCCTGTAGCTAACGGTTTTAATTTTTTTGCACTTTTATTACTTTCATCTGATTATATAGTTCTGCCAACATGCAAGGACCATTCCAGGGCTCAGGAAATAAATGATTGTACTGAGAAGTACTGAAAATACAGAGGTTTTCTTCAATCCTCCCTTCTTTAAAAATAAAAATGCTATTGGGTGTGTTGGCTCAGACTAAGTGCTCTAGAAGGCGGAGGCAGGAGGATCCAAAGTTAGAGACTGGGCTGGGCATCCAGGGGTGTAGCTCAGCGAGAAGGCCCTGGATTCAATCCCCAGTAACACCCCCCATCTCTCACACACACACACACACACACACACACACACACACACACACACACACACGCACACGCATGTACACACACATGCATGCACACACACACACCTCTCACATACTGTGTTAATGTGAGGAAGAAAGCAAGCTACTGGCATTCCACAACCGCAAACGCACCGCGGCTTGCCGAGTACACCTTGAGGCAGAGTGTATTAGGACATGGCGAATCTGCTGGGATCCCAAATTGGCTGCGCATATTCTAAGAAGAGTCAGCACCTCTAAAAGGATCTTTTTTCTTCTAATGGGCAAAACCTTCATCTACTCCTGAGGTTTTCTCCCTTGGTTGGCTTGCTGTCATGGCGGGTGAACCTTGCTGTTTTAATAGCTGCTTTTCCCCCTCTGGTACTAGGGATTGAACTCAGGCCCTTCGCACAGAGCTACA
>NW_004955472.1:12292991-12298847 GCF_000276665.1 Chinchilla lanigera | reverse complement strand
CAGCGAGAAGGCCCTGGATTCAACCCCCAGTAACACTCTCTCACACACACACACACACACACACACACACACACACACACACACACACACGGTTTCCTAATCTTCCAGTGTATTACTGCCATCTCTCACATACTGTGTTAATGTGAGGAAGAAAGCAAGCTACTGGCATTCCACAACCGCAAACGCACCGCGGCTTGCCGAGTACACCTTGAGGCAGAGTGTATTAGGACATGGCGAATCTGCTGGGATCCCAAATTGGCTGCGCATATTCTAAGAGGGGTCAGCACCTCTAAAAGGATCTTTTTTCTTCTAATGGGCAAAACCTTCATCTACTCCTGAGGTTTTCTCCCTTGGTTGGCTTGCTGTCATGGCGGGTGAACCTTGCTGTTTTAATAGCTGCTTTTCCCCCTCTGGTACTAGGGATTGAACTCAGGCCCTTCGCACAGAGCTACACCTCCAGCCTTTTTTGTGTAATTTCAGACGGGGTCTCACTAAGTCACTAGGTTGCCCAAGCTGGGCTCGGGTTTTTTTTTTTTTTTTAATTCTAATCAATGATTTCATCTGGGTATTTTAAATGAAGGGGAGATTAGTAACAGTAAAAGAAAACTGTTGAATTAGCACTGGAAAACACTACGGATCAGTCTGCTCAGCCTGCGCACCACCCCGCACACTTAGAAAGGAGGAGGCCTTTCAGCCCTCACGCCCCGGCCGGCCGGGGAGTAGCGGACAGCTGCCGGGTCCTGGATGCGCTCTTTCCCCTGCAGCCATCCCCTCCGAGAAGAAAGGCCTCGCCCGCTCAGAGCTCGAGCGGTGGTCTCGAGACCCCTCCCTCCTCCGAGGGCACCGGACACGCTTGGGCTCCGCAGTTGCTCTCCCTTCCCCGCTCCGAGAAGCCCCCGTCCCATGCCACGTCTAATCCCCGTCCGCAGCGGCTGCGATTGGGGCAAATCCTCCCTGCACAAATAGGGGCGAGACGGAGTCCCAAAGTGGAAAGGGCGCTTGCGCGAAGTGGGTGATCCCTGGGCCAAGTGTCAGCGCTCTTGCTGTTGCCAATTAAACCTCCCCGGGTGAGCGGGCGCCGAGGAACCCCGAGTGCAGCGCCCGGGGGCGAGGTTAGGGTGCAGGAGGAGGTGGGGCGGAGAAAGAGGCTGCGAGCTGTGCCAGCGCGGAGGCTCAGCTCCGGCCCGCAGGCGCTCTCCGCAGTGTGGACCTCGCCCGCACTGCCGGCTCCCGCAGGCCGCGAGCCCACGCCCGGAGTCGCTGGAGAAGACGCGTGCGCTTGCTGGGTGGGGTGGGGACAACGCCAAGGAGGGGTAGCAGGGAGCGCGCTCGTGTTGCGACCCAAGGCCTAACATCTCAGAGTCCTGCAAACAGAGCTGCAGCTTTATCGTTATTCAAAAACGGAACTGCGTGGTGAAAAGCACAGTCTATTTTGTGTCTCAAGTCACAGCCCTCACACACTTCCCAAGCCTTAAAAGCACTTTCATGCACAGGATGGTCTGTAGCTTTTCCCTCTCTTGTTTCCCCGTCTTCCCACCTAAAGCTAATGGAGCCAGTAGTTCAAACCACGATGGAATGCTTCTTACTGTGTCAAAGGATTTGAAAATAACGTAAATTATAACTGGTGCTGGTGTGAACACTGTAAAAATGTAAAAGTGCAACAAAGAAAATAAATATTACCCAGAGCCCTGCCATCCTGAAGAGATCGCTGCAAGTTCATAAAGAGCGTGCACGTATCTCTGTGTGTGTGTGCAGACAGAAAAAGAGCAAGATCTTTTCCTATTTTGAATTTTGCTTTTAAAAAGTCTAACTCAGTAATGTAGTTATTGTACATTCTGTTAAATACCCTGCAAATCGGTGGCTGTCTAACATTCCAGAATATCTCCGCACCATAATTCAGCACCTTATTGCTAGTCACAGGCACCTGTCAGTTTCTTACTTCTTTTAGCCATCTTTGCTCTGATCTTTACCAGAATCTTTGTTTTCTTAGGATGATACCTAGGGTACAGCATAGTGGAATGAAAGTGTGCGGGTTTTAAAAAGCTCTTGAAAAAAAAAAGCTCTTGACACGCATTATAAAATCGTCACCTAACCTGTGAAGTGTTCATGAAAGGGTGTTAATCAGACAATACAAAGTGACAACATCAGTGATTAGGTACGTAAAAATAAGAATTTAGAGAAAAATTTATATTCAATATAATTTTATGTTTAGAAAATGAAACATACCCATTGTTTACATAATTTACACTACAGAAATACAGCACAAAATTTTTTTTATCTTTTTTTTCATGTTGGGCTTTGTGAAGATAGAGGGGCACAGGTATTTTAGTCTGGAGCTTCAGTTTTGCTTTGGCATAGGGTGAGTCATATGAGCTGCAAGTGAGATTTTTGACATTTCTCCAAAATAAGTAAATAAATAAATAAATAAATGTTTTAAAAGAGTGAAAACACTGGGCCACATGTTCAGCCTTGCTATAAGATAGTATTTTAAAAATATTTGTATCCCTTTATTAACAGGAGTCATCCTTATATTAGTAAAATAGTTGAGTTTAATTTTATCGCAATAGCTACTACTGATGAACTAACATGTAATTGTAGACCTGTAAAATAATATGGACATAGACAGCAATAAAACTACATTGGTCCTACCTTTTATTGTTCCTACCTTAGGATGCTAATGGATATTTTAAAATTCAAAAGAAGTAAGATGAAAATGAAATATTGATTTCTGAAAGGGTTATTGTTCATTCAGAACACAAAACCCACTGGGATCATGTACGCACTTGGAATAATGCACAGTATTTACCTTGAAAGTGCTCCATGTTGTAAAAGCATAAAGACCTATCATTTCCTCAATAGCTATGAACAAATGAATATTTAGCTTCGTAATGAAAATGTGACCATTTTGTAGACATGTCAAAGTATGTGTACTGGGAAACCAATTTCATGTATCCAGTGCATCAGGTATGTGTAGATAAGAACTAGGTATGGAGCTGGTAATGTGGAGTCCATGTGAGTGTGTGTGTGTGTGTGTGTGTGTGTGTGCGCGCCTGTGAGCACATGCTTACAGGCACATGTGTTGCTGGGAATTGAATCCAGGGCCTCATGAAAGATCTACCCCTGAACTACCTCCTCAGCTCAATTTCATTATACACATTTCCAGTTAGATAAAAAAAAAAATGCCATAATGAATGTATTTGCAGAAACTTTAAAAATATGTATCTTACATATTTGCACTAATATTATGTAATTTGCACCTGTACTGTTTAAGTTTTTGTACCTCAGAAGGAACTGGATGAGTCTCAATGTAATGAACACCATATATACCTAAATCAGTACAGTAGATGTAGTTTATAAATGTGAAATATACAACATGTCACTTACAATTAACACTTCAGATGTTTACTTTATGTATATAATTTCATATAGGAAGTTGGAAAATTGAACATATTTTCAAGACATATGTTCTATGCTATCTAAGCCGCATGTCCTAGCACGAGGTACTTGCGGACACCTGGGCTTTTCTAACAGTGTAAATAACTTTACACCTAGTTCCTAAAATTTCACTTACACTTAAATAGCAAGAAATGAATAGTTACTTTCAACAAATCTATTTTTATATTTTCCATTCTATTACAACAAGTATACTATAAAATGAATATTTTCTGTAACATAAAGTAGCCACAATATTTTTATATTCTTAAAATGGAAAACACATAATTACAGCATTTACGTATATTAAAAGTTTCTACTTCCTAAATACAGATTTCCAGAAACAATCTAATAACTTTATATACAGTAATTTTATCTGGAGTAATAAAACCACTATTTGTATAAAGAGTAATACTAACAACTGTATTCAAACTTACATATTACAGTGGCTAAACTTTGTTGATATGGGTAAATAACTATTAAGGGAAAAAAACCCTCATTTTTATTTTTGAAGCAGCGTCTCATTGTGCAGTCTAGGCTGGCCCTCAATTTGGTATGTAGCGAAGGCAGGCCTGGAATTTGTGACTGTCCTGTCTGAGTTTCTCAAGTTCTGGGATTACAGGCATTCACTACTACATTTGTGAACATTTAAAAATCAAATCTAGCAATGTCATGAGATCCTTTGTAAAGTCCTTCTATTTATTAAAATATTTTCATAATACGAAAAATCAAAAATACAATGTGCATATATCCTACAAATTGTACATTTTTGCTAATAGGAAAACAAAATCCTAAACTGGTTTGTAGTGGCCGAGGCCTGCTATTGCTGCACTACGGGATCCTTAGGCAGGAGGAGAGAAATTCAAGCTTAGCCTGGGTAATTTAGGGTCTGAGTGAAATCTCCGTCTCTGCATAAAAGATAAAAATTTCAAAAGGGCCGGCGATGTAGCTCAGTGTGAAGGTCCAGGGCACAATCCTCCGTGTGTGTGTGTGTGTGTGTGTGTGTGTGTGTGTGTGTGTGTGTACGGGAGTCATTTCTCTGTCAGAAAGAGTAAATATGCAATAAAAAATCCACCCTCTACTGGCCTTTGCTTTTCGGAGTTATGTATTCCGAAGGGCGTGATGTCTCAAGGAAGGCCATAACAATGAAATCAGTTTTAGACTTACCATCCAAGTTCTAATTAAGATTCTGCATATTATAGCATTATATTTTTTCAATTTTCCTGGTCATAGAACAGTACACTGATTGAGTGAAGGCTTACCCCCTACGAGGACAGAACTACCACAGATAGCATTTTTCAAGAGGTAGGCCTCATTTATAAATTATGTTAATTGTGGTCCGAGGTGAGTAAAATATGATCCGTTGTGATGCCTGAAAGACAGTACCGTAGTTCTCTGGTCTACTACCCATAGGAACATTCTGAACATTTTTAATCACTCAGGCCTCAAAGTAAGAAACTTCAACTCTTTATGAAAACCCATTCTCTTTGCTGGCTGCAAAATCTCCCAGAAGCAAGGGTTTGCTCTTTGCAGCAGTTACTGATCCCTCGATCAGGGTTAGTATTCCAGGAAGTCACACTAATGCATGTCCGAACTCGGAGCTCCAGTGTGCTCCTCTACTCGCCCCAGAGGCTGGGGAGGAGAAAAAAAAGCTGTGGGGGGGCTTCAGAAAATTAAGACGGTTAGCAGTAATTTCCCTCCGGGGCGAAATAAAGTGCTCGAAGAAGACACCATACCGGGTGTGTGAGTGTGTGTGTGTGCATGTGCGTGTGAGTGTGTGTGTCTACCAGGCGACTCCCACCGACGAAATTCTAAAGCCAATGTTTCTAAACTTGTAAACTGCCCTGAGAAGGTCTGGGATCCACTTAGTTTCACAGGATTGAAGACGTCTGTGAAGGGGGCTCCAGACTCAACGTATTGGAAGATGCACACCTCTTCAAATAACCGCAACCCGATGGGGGGAAATGCACCCCTCCGACTTCACCCCTTGTAACCTCCTCCTCCAGCCTCACCCAGATGACTGATCTGTCTGTGCCTTAAATCAATCCAAACAAAACCATCCAAACGTCCTTGCACCCGGGACTTTGTGAGGGCCTGTTCCTACCTGGTCTTCTAGGATAAGGCTGCTGCCCTCTGCGGTGTCTCCACACTAGCATCAGCAGGAGGGCCTCCACCGCTCGAGCGCCCGGCGCCGCACACTCTCCTGCGCGCCGTGGGATCTGCACCACGAAAGCCCGCACTTGCGATGAGCCGCTCGCGCGCCGAATCCGGACGGTGACCAAGAACCTGCGGAACCTGCGCACCATACTGCTTCGGCCGCCTCGCCGCCTCGCTGCGCCGAGCTGCGCCGTCGCGCCGCCCTTTGGCACCGGAGGTAAGCAGCGCCGCCCCCGTCCCCCGAGAGCGGACCGCGACCACGCGCCG
>NW_004955472.1:12291060-12292891 GCF_000276665.1 Chinchilla lanigera | reverse complement strand
TGGGGGCCCCGCCGCGAGTGGGCAGCCCCGGGGGACGGCGCGAGCGCCCCTCTCCGCGCGGGGAAAGTACCCGGGCCGCGTCCGCCGCCCCGGGAACGGCAGCCGGCGTCCTCGGCGGGGAGACGAGCACTGGACGTGTCATTAGCAGGACAGGCAATGGTTTCAAAGCCCCAGGCCAATGACCATTAGCCGAGGCAGAGCTCGCTCCGTCCCCATCCCCCACCACCTCCACCCACCTCCCTCTCCGCCCCCCCTCCACCCCACCTCGCGAAACTTTTCAACAAGATCCACCTGGACCCGTTCGTCCTCCGCCAGCGAAAATATTGACTGGCCCCTGCACACCGGGGGAGCAGGGGGCTGCACGCTTTATTTTCCTTTCTACAGAAAGGAAAGCAAAAAATAGCTTCTCTCTGTCTCTCCCTGCCCCCCCTCGCCGTACATGTTGTGTCTTAGCTTTTTGCATCGTTTCGTTTTACCTTCCTCATTTAGCAGAAATGATCGCGGATATTTCACACAGAAACGTGTTCCAGATTCTTGGATTCAGGGATCCCTGTAAATTACAGGACTCGAGTTCGGGCTCAGCGAAGTTGCATCCCATCACCCCCCCAAAATAATTGTAAAAAATAAAATAAAATAAGAACATTTCTGAGGGTGAGTGAGCGAGACTAGGTGGAGGAGCCGAAGAAACCTCGCGTCTTGATTTCTCTAATTCACTAGCGACCCGGATCGCAGCAAATAACAGCGTACCGCGAGCGGGGCTCCCGGGGGCTGCGAGCTGGTTCCGGAGGGATCGACCCCATCCCCGGATAAAGGATCTGCAAGTTTTCTGTCATCGCGACCCAGCCGCGCCGTAACTTACCTTCGGAAACGAGCCTCAAACATCCGAGGCCTTCCTCCTCCCTCCTCCGCCGCCCCAGCCTCGCTCTCCACCTTAAACTTATTGACACAACATAATCCCACATTCAGGCAAAACCCTGACACAGCCGCCCTCCTCCTCTCCCCCTCCCCTCCCCTCGCGCCCTCCCCCCGCTCTGCTCCTGACTCTGGGGCTGGGCCGTGACGTCAAACCCAGTGTGGCGCCGGGGAGACGCGCGCAGGGAGGCGTGCGCCGGGCCGGGCCGCTTGGCTCCCGGGCGCCTCTCGCCGGCCTAGGACCTTCTTCCCGCCTTATTCGCACCCCCGCCCCGCCCCCCCCGCGAGCGCGGGCGCCCCACATGGTGGCAGCCCCCGGGCCTGCGCCGGAACGCATCTCTGGCAGCCCGCCCCCTGGCAACATCCGTCACCTGACCCGGCACTACCGGGATCCGCGCTCCGCCCGCCCGCCCGGGCGCCTCTCGCGGTCCGGTCTCGCCCCCGTCCTGTGTGCTCCGCGTCCCTTGACGGAGTCTTCCAGGTCTCCGATAAGATCTTTTAAAAGAGGAAAAGAAAGGAAGAAGAGCGAGGCCATCTCTTCGCTCTGTCCGCCAATCAGAAGCTGAACGTCAGTTTTGAATGAAAATGCCGCTCGGCTTTGCTTCTAGATTTGGGAAACCGGCGATACGAAAAGAAACCGCTGTCCGCAACCGACGCGACATCTGGACAGTGCAAGGCGCGGGCGCGGCCGGCGCGCAGGCCGGGCGCCGGACCAGGTAGGTGGAGACCTCCCGGCCGAGGGCGGGGGCTCGCGCCGGGCCCGGCGCCCCTTCCCCTGCCTGCGACAGGCATGTCGCCGAAATTGCTGGGCTGGGGCGAGAACCGAGTCCGCTTCATCTCGGCAGTTTTTTATTTTCGGTTTTAATTGCAAGGCACAGCTGAGCATCTGAGCTCTCCTTCCTCTTTCTCCTCCTGCGCT
>NW_004955472.1:12280743-12290960 GCF_000276665.1 Chinchilla lanigera | reverse complement strand
GCGCCCCGCCGCCTCCTCGGCCCTCTTTTCTTCCACATCACTGATCCTTTCTTTCTAGAGACCCTCCCCTCCGCTCCCCTCCCCCGCCGTGGTCCACTCGGAACAGGAAAAGCGGGGGAAGGAAAGGAGGAGCGGAGAGGCGGGGTGAGTGGAGGACACGGGCACGGCCTGGGGACCGAGCAGCCGGCGCGCGGTGCAGGTCTGCGCTCGGGCCCCGGCGCTCCGAGCCGGCCCGGGGACGCCCGAAAGCTGGAAGTGGAGCTCCGGAGGCCGCTCTCAGGTGCGCGGCGCTGACCGGCTGCGCAGAGCTCCGGGGCCTGCCGTGGGTCTGGGTCGGCCCCGAATCTGGCCGGCTGGAGCTGCGGCCGTGCACGGGAGGGGGGCCTAGGCCCAGCTTTCGGTCGAGAAATTCGGCCCTTCTCGCGCTGGCTTCCCCGTTCATGTGCTCGGGCCTAGTGGCCTGGCTGCAGAAGTGGAACCACTTCCACTTCAGGGTCAGAGCTGGCAGGGCCCAGGTAGCAGCCATCAGCCCCCACCCCTTCACGGAGGAGGAAAGTGAGGTCTGGATCGGCCAAGGCAGACCCCTAAGGCCGTGCTGCGACGGAGAGGCCAGGCTGAGCAGCAGGCAGCTTTTCCTTTACCAGTCCTCGACGCATCACGTGACGTTGCCACCCGGGTCCAAACCCAGGACAGAAAAACAGATCGGTTGGATCAAGTGAGATTTAGCAATCATTTTAAAATTGCCACTCTGTCCAGATATCTGTGTAGATTTTACGAGTGCACCTGTCGGGTAGGATTCATTCAGAAGTTACTGAACACTGCGCCCCTCATTGCTACCCCCTCTGTCTGGGGTGGACCCCCCTCCCCCGCCCCAAGCCTGGCTTCTTCTTGAGGTTTCTCCACGCAGGCACCCACATACCAGGGCGCTGTTTTTCTTATAGCATGTTACCTCAGAAATGACCTCAATTAAATATTTGTCTACTTGTTCGTGGTGTCCGTATCTGCAATAGAAAGTAAGCGTCATGAGAACCAGATCCTACTGACTTGCTTTGCATCTATTTTTTTTTTTTTTTTTTTTTGTTTTTCTCCGGTACCGGGAACCGAACTCACGACCTTGCGCTTGCCAGGCAGGGGCTTTGCCGCTGAGCTAAATCCCCAGCCCTGCTTTGCATCTATGACGCCCTGTCCCCTCTAAAAAACCTTAAAAAGGGACTCCTACAAAGCTACAACAGAATGAGGACATTTGGTTTTATGCGCTACCGAGGGGCGGCACTTTAGGGAAGGGTAGTGTGGAGAAAGAACAGTGGAGGAAAAGCTGCTGCTGGATGTCAGCACAGAGTTTAAGGGTTCTGGTTTCCTGGGCCTGGACAGTGTGATAAGCTGTGGCAGAAAACATGGTGGGGAGTGGAGAGAAGGTCCTTACTCATTCTTACAATTATTTGTGGTAGCCAGAGTTCTGCAAGGATCTAACAGGATCTCGCTCTCTCTCTCTCTCTCTCTCTGAATGGTAGATATGGAGATACAGATATATAACATATACGCATGTGTGTATGTGGAGAGAGAATATGAAATACTTTAATAAATTGGCTCGGGAGATGAATGGCAGGGATGGCAGGTTGGCAGTTTGCAGGGCAGCCCCACAGTGTGGAGCCGCAGAGAAGAGTGGTGTCAGGTGTTCTGGAGGGAAGGTTCATGCTTCCTGCAGGGATTTCAGTCTTTTTCCCTAAACCTTTCAATCGACTGGATGAGGCCTATTCACTTTATGAAGGGTAATTGCTGTTAAATGCTAATCACATCTAAAAGATACCATCATAGTATTTTTTTTTTTTTTTTTGGATTTTTTCAGGTACCGGGAATCAAACTCACAACCCTGCACTTGCCAGGCAAGCGCTGTGCCGCTGAGCTAAATCCCCAGCCCCCATCATAACATTTTTTACACTGGTGTTTTACCAAAAACCGGGGCACCACAGCCGAGCCAAGCTGACACGTAAAATTAACCATCACATTATCCCATCACATTTGTAATATCTGCTGAACTTTAATTTCCTAGCCAAATTTTAATCCGGGGATCTGTATATATTTCTTGGATCTGTGTAGCCTAAACCGTAACCATTTTCTCTCCATGGCAGTTTCTCCTGAAGATAAAGGTAGTTGCCCACTTCAGAGGAATGTCATTCGGGTAAGAAGATGATGATGGAGCAGGCTTTGATCACAAATTAATTTTTTAAATTCCATCTTGGTTTTCCCCTCTGCCACAGCACCTGCTCTCTGTCAGTTGTGGTATACAGGGAAATTGTAATTTTAATATTAGTCTAAGCAAAATACAATTAAGAAGGTAATTCACTAGCAAAGTAACTAATTTGTAGTATCCCAAAGAGATCCTTGGAATTCCAAGTGACTTGGAATGTGCTCTTTAAAAAATTAATAATGAACTGAGAAGTAGTATGTATATGTACTTTCACTTTGATCACTTATTTTGTCCTATACTAGTGCTTTCCATTTCCGATCATTTCCCTTATTTTGCAGGTGAGAAGATTAAGGCCCAGAAAGACTCGACTCTTGGATACTACATGGCCAGCAGGTACTACCAGAGTTGGAATCATCAGTCAGGTCTTCAGACTACAAGCCCTTGTGCCCTTTCTGTTGTCCCAAAGGCCAATAGCAGGAGGGAGTGAGTAATCTGTGGGCCCTTTACTCAGTATAGACTTCTTAAATATTGAAGCTTTTCTTTGGTCTCGCCTGTTGGCCTAAAAAACTGGCTGCCAGGTTTCTGAGTTTTTAAATAAAGGAAAACAATGTGCAGTTTTAGATCAGCAAATTCATCCCATTGGCAGAGGCAGAGGTGGAAACCTTACTGAACATCCCTGCCTGGTCATCCTTCCTCCCACATAATGTCCTAGAACGCTAAATTTATCCCTTAGGTAACTCTTGATTATCAAAATTTTATGAGAAACTTTCATAACATTGCACATTTTCAAACCAAAACTCAAAACATACTATAAACAAGACTTAAATTATTTGAATGTATGACAAGATTGACTTCTAGATACATAAACACATAAACCAGTAAAAAGGTAGCCACAAAAGATTGATTTCTAGAATATATGAATAAATACATAAAAGCCAGTAAAAAGAAAACCCAGCAGAAAAATGGGCAAAGAATAGAATGGGCAGTTTATGGTACATACAAATAGTCAAAAAATAAATGACAAGATACTGAGTATTATTAATAAGTAAATGCAAGCAGAAACAGTGTTATATAACACTATAAGTATGGCAGAAAGAGTGGTGAAGTTGTCAGGAGATAGTCACTCCTACACGTACAATTTCATGTAACTACTTTGAAAGCTAACTTTCTAATATTTATCAAAATTGTATATATATGTCATATATGTGCTCTTATACTCAGGTGTTTCACTCATATTCATATAAGTTTGCAAAGATACAAAATAAAGTATGGAAACATACATAAATACACATACCATATATATACTGTATTTGTAGAATTTATATAAATGGAAAGAAATATATTGTACATATGTGCATATATAAATATATACATATCCTTTGACTCAGCAGTTCAACTCATAATTCATATAAGTATTAAAAAAATATGCACATATACATCTGTAAATATAGAGAGCTGCACATATAAACATATACACATAAGTATGCAAAGATTATAAATGTTTATTCATATGTATGTATAGTTGTCCCATTAGCTGGAACAATTTTACTTTTACTGCTGCAATAGCTCATATAAGTATGTAGAAAAATATGTTGGGTGTGGCGCACATGCTTGTAATCCCAGCACTCTGAGAGGCTGAGGCAGGAGGTAATTTGGTGACTTAGCCAAACTCTGTCTCAAAATTAAAAGTAAAAAGGTTTGGGGATATAGCTCAGTGCAAAGGTCCTGGGTTCAATTGCCAGTACCTAAAAAAAAAAGATTCTTGATAATGGTATATTGTATCAAAAATGCAAGAAAGTAAAAAGGAAATATTTAACATATTTGTAATAGCTTTTTAAAAATTAAGAGTCAGGCTGGGGATAAAGCTCAGTGGCATAAGCGCCTGCCTGGAAAGCGCAAGGTCGTGAGTTCGATCCCCGGTACCTCAAAAAAAAAAAATTAAAACTCATTCATATAATATGAAATTGTGCAGTTGTGGAAAAATAAAGTGGATCTAGACAGGCTGACAGTGCAAATTCTCAAAGAAGTATTTTGTATCAAAGAAAGCACGTGATAGAGCAGAGCATGATCCTACTTGTGTTTCTAGATACGCGCACGGCGGAGGGATATTTACAATTATATATGCACCTACTTTTTCTTTGTTTTAAGAAATAAAAGAAGGAAAACGTATTAACAGACATCCATTTACAAAATAGCTTAAGAACAATATAAACAAAACAGAGTTACAGACAAAGTGGTAGGAAATTAACAATGGTTGTTGTATTACTTATTGATATCTTCAAAGTGTTTTTACACCTACATTTTTGGAAGGATAGTTAAATATTTCTAAATAGTGATTACCTTTGGGTAGTAAGGATGGGGTAGGGAAGGTTGAGGAGATTTTCACTTCATATTTTTTGCTTTCTGTACTATGAGAGTTTACTATGAATAAGAGTTATTAAAGTAACAACCACAGAAATTTTGGGGCCTAACCTAGGGATTCTAGTTCTGTAGACCTGGAGCTGGTCAGCACATCATGTCGTGGGTGCTGAGAACCAACTGCCTCAGATGGATGTGCTTTTGAACTTGTTGCCCTCAAGTAACTACTGGGGTCAGCACTTTTTTTTTTTCTTTTGTGCAAGTTTGAGGCCAGCCTGGGCTACAAAATGATTTTAAGGCCAGCCTGAAATGCATAGCAAGACCCTGTTTCAAAAAGACAGAAAAAAAAGAATGAAATGCTTGAGGGTAAATGTAAAATGAAGTGTCATTTAATTTTTCCCTGGAAAGGAGGTGACACTAGGTTTTTCTATCAATGGTAAGATTTAAACAGATCAGAAGCCACTGTGAAATCTTGGAATAGGCTTATTGCAATGACTTGAAATATAGCAAGTCAGTCTGGAGCTTAGAGCATAATGGAGGCAAGACTGTAGGTTATAACTCCAAGGCAGCTTGTTGACAGAGAGTACAGTGCATGCTGAGGGGCACTTCTGTGCCCTAAGAGAATAGTAAAGTGTAGGCCCTCGTAACATCGAGGCAACAAGGAGCCAGTTCATACCATTTTTTCCAATAGTCACTCTTTAAAAAAATAAATATTCCATGGGTTGACAATAACTGGCTGGCATGTTTATGGGTTTATGAACAGAACAAATTGCTTAGTTATGTTTTATTTATTATCTCCTATAAATATAGCATAAAATGTGCAATAAAATACAGTGAAATTATTTGCAGATTAAATAAAGAAAACAAAATGTAATTATTTATATTAAAATGTAATTATTTATATTGACAGAACCTGGATAATCCTTACATATTTGATTTGAGGTTACAGTGAAAGTTACCGAAACACCATGCTCACTCTTATTCCTGGTTCTAATTCCGGGTCTGTTAACTGTATAGCTCACTATCATGTATTTAGTGCAGAAGAAAGTGAGTTTGTCAAGAAGACCCAGTTGTCAGCCAACAAGGTGAACACATAGGTGGTAGAGGGGACACCCAGAGTTCACATAACTCAAATAACTTGTTCGGAAGGGAGACCCAGAGTTCACACAAGACAGAGTTCAGAGGAAGTAGCTCTAATCACATAATAGCAGTATGATGTTAATGAGAGAGTAAACAGATGATTAATGCACTTGAGAATAAATCCAAATATAAAAGGGAAGTGAAGCATAGTTTAATTATTATAATTGATCTTAAAATTTTGGCTTGAACTTTGTTGGAAGACATTTTCTTTACCATGACCTACTATATATCAGAACACTGATACTAGGGATTCTGAGTGGGAAGGGATCCTTGGTAAAGGTCTAGCATAATGTGAATACCCAGCTGTGAGGCAGGCAGCATTTCATTCATTCTTTTTTTTTTTTTTTTTTTTGTCCTTTTGAAACAGGGTCTCATTATGCATTTCAAGCTGGCCTTGAACTCATTTTTTAGGTCAGGCTGGCCTCAAACTAGCAGTGATCCTCCTGCCTCAGCCTCTGGAGTGCTGGGATTATAAGCATGTGCCACCATGTCTGGCCAGCATTTTCTCTTAATTGTATATAATGTATTGTATATATTTGCTGAAGGTCAGTTATCTACCTTAAGAGAAATTAGTGGTCCTGGACACTGTATTATGTTTATTGTAATATAGAAATAAACTATTATAAGAGCATTCTTAAATATACACTTGGGATTTTATGAGTCAGAGATTCTCTTTTATTCTGTTTCTTTTTGTTGTTGCTGTTGTTTTGTTGTTGCTGAAATTGCTAAAAAAATATTTTCAGTGCTGGGGATGCAACCCAGGGCATTGCTCTACCACTGAGTTACTTTGTCAGCCCTGAAATTACTAACGTTAACTACTAGAGCATTGAAAATTTAAAATAGATTGTGTATTTGTAGTAAATCATCCTTTCCCCCATTCAGCCATGTAGCTGAAAGAGGAAACATAAAAACGAAGTCAGATGGGTAAATTCTTGAATTTTTAAATTGAACTTCCAGATCTTCTTTTAATCATGTCTGTCAAGTAATAGTATTTGTTAAAGAAAAGCTTTCATAATATTTGAGATTTAGATACAGATATTAACAGGTTAATTTTCTGCAGTTCCAGAATGGAGGCATAAGCAGGACTCATGACTGTAGTAACTACCTTTGTTCATATATATCATTCAAAGTGAAACCTTAACTAATTTAATAGGATATATTCCCTGCTGCTTCTGATGAAATGCATGAACTAAACCTGTCTGCCAAGTCGCTTTAAACTGAATTAGCCAGGCTTGGTGGTGCATACCTGTACTCCTAGCACTCAGGAGGCTGAGGCAGGAGGATCACCATGAGTTCAAGGCCTGGGCTATATAACGAGATCCTGTCTCAACCCTCTCCATTAAAAAACTGCATTAACTTGTACCTAGTATTAATAAATTGGCGTACTGCTTTAGGTGGTAATTGATGTCCAATACTGTTTTGATTTTGCCTTATGCAAAAAACACAATAAAATGAAGCAAAACAACCTCCCCCGTGTAATATAGTACTGTGAAATCCACAATCACATTTCCTTGTTTAATTTCCCCTCAATATCAAATTGTCATTAGGAAAGATAGCACAATTTCTTTAAACTAGGAATAGAGTAACATGTCTCATGTACATGTAATTCAGGACATTGTTTTTCATGACTCTGTCTCTTGCAAGTAGCAAATTCAAATATCTTGAAATTTAATAAAGGAAAAAGTGAGGGATTTTAAAAATAAATGGAGACTTAGGTTATCAATGTCTTTTTTTCTTCAGGATAATTCTTAATAACTGTATAACACAATCAACTTAACTAATTTTTGCAGTGCTGGGAACTCAACCCAGGGAGAGGCGTGTGTTCTACTACTAAATTACATCCCCAGCCTTTACAGTATAAATTAAAAAAATAATTTTCTTTTAGCCAGTAATGATTCAGTGCTTAAGTAGGAAGTAGAATTTTATTTTCTTTTGTTGTAGTTTAACTTGAAAATGAAGGTTCCATTATCTTTGTTCCAAAAATTTTGAGTTTTAAAAAAATTTCTGTGGGGCTATTCTCCAAAGCCATTTAAAACAGATTTAAAACAATCTTTTTCTATTCACTATGTCTTACAGAAAGAAAAGTGCCCTAGCAAATAAAAAAAAGGAGTAATATTATCGTGTATTTCTGCTTTTAAAAATTAGTTGTTTTCATGTGTATTAATGATTTCGGAGGAAGGTTGGTGCCGTGGAGACAAAAGTATAAGCTTTCTTGTGAGAATGCTTGAAAATTCTGTTTTAACAATTTTGAAATGTACAATATGACATTTACCATAATGTTCAATAGGAAAAAAAGGGGAAGGAACATTCTTCCCGTCCACCTGAGAGTTTGTGCTCTTATGTCATCATTTCCATTCCTACCCCTCAGCCTCTGTAACTACCATTCCATGTTTCTATGAGTTCGGTTGTTGTAGATTCCACATATAAGTAAGAACCTGTGGCATTTGTCTTTCTGTTATGAACATTTCATTTATCATGTTATTTGAGGTGATGGACATGTTAAGTACCTTGATTTAGTTATTCCACATTATACTCATAGATCATAACATCATACATCCTGCAAGTCTATATTATAAATTGTCAACATACCATAAAAAAGGGATAGGTAGAATACTGTACACGTGATCTACCTGTTTTGAAACCTCACACCACTTCACAGGCTTACAAAGAAATTCTTGTGAATTAAAATTCTATGCAAGACACTAAACCCTGCAGGTATCAGTTGGCCGAGCTCTTCATCCAGGACTGATGAATAGTCTCTGCAGTCCATCTGTAGTCTTTCCGCAAATTCATTATTAGTACTAACTGCAAACTTAGCAGTTACTGGTAATGATGTGCAACCCTTTTTTCCAACATAATGTCAATATATTTGAAAATCCCACATGGTGGAGAGAATTCTGAAAGATACTTAGGACTATAGCTTCAGAAAGTATGCAGTTCACTGTCTGAATTATGACCTCATTTTGTCTAATGTTCTATAAATACAACATATCTGTAAAACCAACTTTTAAGAAAACTATGAAAGACTATGTGAGAAATGTTATGAATCTGTGTAAATAAAATACTTCATCCTGTATTCTATTCTTTCAAACATTATTTAATCAAAATAAAATTTTATACCACTCTTTCAGCAAATAAACTACTTTTAGATTCCTAAAGTAACTTTTATTATTTTTTAAAAATACTTTTGATGTATAAAAACTATCGCAAATGGGCAGCTTAATTTTTGAGTAGAAGGCAAATAATTCATTATTCTTTCTTTTGGTTTGATTGTCTATAAGTAAACATTGATATTTACATTCAGTGTTTTACTTGGTTCTTTGAAACAGAGTAGTAATTGAGATGTTTGTACAATTATCTTTGTTTCCACTGAGTCTGCTGTGTCCCAGACACTGTGATGCACAGGGCCTACAAACGTGGGTACAAGCTGGGTGTGGTGACACGTGCTGTAATCCTGACACCCTGGGAGTCCAAGGCAGGAGCAGGATCACAGTTCCAGCTCAGCCTGGGGAGCTTAACCACTTGGCCAGACCCTGTCCCAAAAAAGCCTGGGATGTCGCCCGTCCCAGTCCCCAGTCCCCATGGGTAGGGTTGGAAGGATAACCAAGTAAGCTCCACTTCACGCCTTTGGTGGATGTACTGTATCACAGGAAACAAGAGAAAAAAATACTGTGCTAGAGCAACATACAGGGCATCATAAAAGTGGGGCTCTAGGTTTAGCCTCAAGATGAAATAAGGATTATTCAGGTCAGTTAGTCACCAATCATTTAGTGGTTAACTTGTTCCTTAAGCAGAACCTAGCAGGGCATAGACTAAAAGGATGACTAGACTGATAAGGTAGGAGATGGAAAGAAAACTGTATGCAGTGGCACAAGGGGAGAGGATATAGTCTGTTTAGGAGACTCCAAGATTAGCATGGCTGGATGATAAACTGGTACATAAAAATGGTCATTACTGTGGTTTAAATAGGTACACCCCCAAAGCATTTGTTAGAAACTTAATGCCCAGATGCAGGAGTTTTGGGAGGTGGGGCCTAAAGGAAAGTGTTTAGATCTTGAGGGCTTCAGTTTAGATTCTTAAAGTGTTTGTGGCTTGGAGCTTGATATCCACCCCCATGATGCTGTTGTGTTCTGAGGCAGCAAGAAGGCTCTTACTAGATGTGGCCCCAGGCCCCGGATGGACTTGGGCATGACGTTAGGTTTCATGAGCCAAGTCAAGCTCCACTGTTAATAAATTAAAGAAAAAGCTTTGGAGTCAGATGGACTTACTTTGCACATCACAGAATGAGTATCTTCTGACCTTTATCATGTTATTCAAAAAAATAGTAGCTCTTTTGGTCTGGAGATATAGTTCAGCCTTCTAGTCTGGAGATGTAGTTCAGTGGTTGAGGGTTTGCCTAGCATGCCTAAAGCCCTCAGTTGAATCCACAGCACCCCCAAAAAAACAAACTGAGACTCCATCCTATTTCTCAGATTTAAGTGTTAAAAGTATTTTAAGGTGTACCTGGTACAAATTATGTGTCAATAAACGT
>NW_004955472.1:12218902-12280528 GCF_000276665.1 Chinchilla lanigera | reverse complement strand
GTGTATTTCCTCCCAATAACATATGGTCAGGTTCTCAACTAACCTTCCCCAGTACTGTAATCCATTATTTTGAGTAATAAGATGTTCATAGAGAAGATCTATAAAATTAGGCATCCTTATAGGTCTTTCCTCTGAATTTTCTTTCTGTTCCATCTTTTCTCTTTTAAATGTACAGTCAGTAGCTGGGATACTTGGAAGGATAGTGAAGTATGTAATTTATATTTACTTCCTATGATAAATACGTGCAGTGTTTTACAAATTGTTGAAATTATCAATTATTATGAAAGATAAAAGAACTGAATCCTTTTAAACTTTCAGCATTTCTCAGGAATTAGTGGTAAGTTGATGGAAAAACATTTTTTAAACCAAAGTATCCACATCTTGGAGTTCAAGCTGTGCGATTCTTTTCTTTATTGAAATAGTGAAGTATCAGTTGTTCCAATGCTGTAATGAATTAAGCCACACTGGACATTAAACCCAAAAGCAGTGCACCATTAGTTTGGTCAGCAGATAAGACATTCCCTCATTTTCAACAGTTTTATGCTCCATCTACTGTTCCAGCAATCTCTTAGGAGCTATCCCAAGATAAATTAGTGGGTAAGGGCATCCATTTTCTAAAAATACTTGCAATATTTCCTGGAGACACTTCATCAATGAAATGATCAGATAAATCCAACAAAGAGATAAATACCATTCAGGAGAAAAGCCATCAGGCATTAGCACTAAGAGCCTCCCACAGGGCCACAGCTTCGTTAAGAAACCTCTTTACTGAGGGCCACATATTATTTTATTACAGTCTTCCCATTAGTGCACTGTTACTAAAAATAACTCAAAAGTACAAAGAATCATGAAATATTTCCAAGCGGCAATTCATGGGTAATTTCTGCATGCTATATTAAATTGATAAAGCACATTATTAAAGTTAACTGCTACAATTGCTCTGATTGTAACACATCACTTTATTCTTTGCATTGTTTCATTTTGATTACAACCAGAAAACTGTCAACCATTCCTTAATGGAATAAGAGTAAAGCACTTGCTGGTGAGCTGGTCTTCACCATGGAGAGCTCAGGGATTTTAGAGTGTGGGGGCGGACCTGTTGTGGCTCCCACAGCGGCTTTCCAGCTCTGCTACCTGGTGGGGCTGGGCCAGTCTGCATGCTTGCAGACAGTACTATTTTGCATGACTTTCGGTGGAAATCCTTGGGTCCCTGCTGAAGCCCATCTAAACACTCTCAGCTACTCTTCAGTCCTCAAGTCGCCCTCCAGCTTGCAGAGGTTAAGGTCCGCCTCCCTGGTTTACAGGGAGTTGCTCCCAGAGCATGGGGCAAACATACTGATTATTCCCACTCCAGGGCTACTCACTGCGGGCCTTCAGCGCCAGCCAGGGTGATCTAAGGACTTCGCATGCACTTTCCATAAGAAAATCCTGAACAGTAATTAACACCTGAAAGTTCACACATGCCCAAAACTTGGCGATAAATTTGCCCCACGTCTCAGGGTTTGGCTTTAGGATGAGTGCTGAGGGCAGGCTACAGATTCACAAAAAGGCGTATGAATTTATTTTTCCGTTGGCCCTTTCTCGCTCCCAGGTGTCCCGATGAGACAGAAAGGCTTTCAGGCAGTGCTGCGCTCCACCAGGCTAGGGTGAGGCACCGGGGAGAAAAAGTCATCGTGGGCACCTCCGGGAGCCTGTCATCAGTCTCCAGAGGCCGCGCGCAGATACCTTGCGATGTCACGGTGGCCCTGCTCCTCAGCCAGGTCCACGGGCAAGCGGCCCCAGGCGTCACGAACGTCCAGCTGCGCCCCAGCCCGGTGCAAGGCCACCAGTGTGTCCATAAAACCCTCCCGCGCGGCATCATGGACGGGTCGGGTGAGCGTGGCGGGGTCCGCGCAGTTGGGCTCCGCGCCACGGAGCAGCAGAAGCTCCGCCGTAGGGGCACTGCCCATCATCATGACCTGCGGGGAGGGAGCAGAGCGGTCAGCTCGAGGGTGCGGACAGCGAAAGGCTGTTCGCCTGGGAGGGGGGAATGAGGTGGGGGGCGGAGCCATTTGAAAGACTTGCGTGTCTACCCTGAGATTTCCCGGCAAAGCCGAGGCGCATCCAAGCCTTGCGGGTATCTGTTTCTCTTCATGTGCTGATGCAACCTCCCCTCTCCCACTTATACTCTTTAGATTCCATTTTATTCTCCAAATTAAATTCTATTTTATGCTGCAAACTTGCAGAAATAAGAACTAATAGCAAAGTAATTGTCATTGTGGTAAACATTCTTGATTTTCATTGGAACATGGGAATTCATTTTGTTAAATGATTTATAGGCAAAGTTAAGTTTAAGTAGCTTATATATATATTTTTTATTTTTATTTTTATTTATTTATTTATTTATTTTGAGGCAGAGTCTCACTATGTTCCAGGCTGGCCACGAATTCCAGGCAGTCCTCCTGCTTCAGCCTCCCAAAGGTCTGGGATTACAAGCTTTGTGTCACCTAGCCCGGCTTGAAGTAGTTTTTAAAGTCTTAAATTGTATTGCTTGCTGCTTTTCCTGCTCCCCTCTCCATTAATGTAAGTGTGAAAATATTTATTAGGTAGTCAGCTGGCATTGTGAAGATGTTAGATTAATGCATCAGGGGAGAAAATAACAAACATCTTAAGTTTTTTAAAAAAAAGATTCACTTTGTTTAATTCTCATAGCAATCCTGGGGAAGGTTTGCTTTTGTATTATTAAATGTGTCTGTGCTCATAAATAGACTGTAGTCTAATAATCTGAGCTAAAATTGGGGATTAGAGGGGGGAAAAGTAAATTAAAATGATTTTAAGTTAATATATGTGTGGGCAAAATTTTGAGTGCAATATATTTAATCTAACTAGTAAAATCACCACTACATTTACATTGTACAGGACTTAATAATTACCACTTTTTTATGTTAAGCAGCAGATACTTTTCTCCATAAAAAGAGCTTGGAGGTTAGCAGTTAGATCAGAATGATGTACAGTTTTTATTAAAAGCACAATGTTTGTAGCATCCATTTGTGTATATCTACATTCTGCAATCACTTGCTTTTATGTTAATAATAAAAACAATTCTTGATAACTAAATGTCAAGGTCAGTCATTTGTTTTGTAGGTTTACTTGCTTTCAAGAGTACGATGTAGTTGACAGGCAGTAAACGTCTAGTTTTTTTTTTTTTTTGCATTATGAACATAAAAAACTTTATTTCCTCCTTTAAAGACTATGGGAGCTCTAAGTTATCATTTCTAGTAATAATGTAAAGGCTATATTACACATAGAGGAAAGGGAAAAAGAAGTGATTCTTAGTATCTCAGAATATGGTGAACTAAAATTGTAAATAAGAAAACTTGTTTCTATAATTAATAACATTTCAAGTCTTTAAGAACCATTTTACAATATTGTTGTTGCTTTAAAATATCCCTTGTTTGTTATACCAGTTTTCTAAGGGCTTAAAAGGATTGGCACTTTCCTTAAAATGAACCTTATTAGCAAAACCCTTACCCTCCACTTAGTTCCGCAGAGTGATTGGGGTAAGCACCAGATTTGACCGTAAGAGTCAAAAGTAACGTGCAAAATCATCATCTCACATTTTAAAGGAATTAAAAACATTATTAATTAAAGCAGAACTATTAGTTGAAAATCTGAATGTGTATATTAACAATGGAGAGACTAATTTTTTATGAAAGTCCTTTGCCATCTAAAGGGGACCTAACAGTTGCTGTAGCGATAGTGTTGTATTTCAAGTACTGAGTGTGGTAAACAATCAAAAACTGCAGAAACGTATTTTTTCTTCTCTGCATCATTTAAGAGACACTGCTAAAGTAAGTATTGTGGTTGGGGAATCTTGTTTCATTCCTTTCAATTCAACTAGTCTTTATGAGGAAAAACCTAAAACATTTCATACAGCTGTTTAAAATTAAGTTCACGGTGAGTTTTTCATGTGATATGATTTTGCAGATTGCTTACATCCAGTCTAGATTGTGCAACTTGTAATTCACTTATGTTTATCGTGGAAAGTAGACGGACAAAACAGGCTCCTTCCCTGACTTTACCTTTTCCCCTTTCCTCCCCCTGAATCTCTTCCTTGCATCTCTGATAAGAAGGCAGAACAAGTACGGATTTCTTTTTCCATAATTAAAAAGAAAGCTAGGGCTAGGGATGTAGGTGAGCGGTAAAGCACTTGCCTAGTAGCCTCGTGCCTAAGTTCGATCCCGGGAACTGCAACAAACGGGAGCAATTTTTTCCCCTCTCCCTTTCCAACACCTTCCCGTGGGATTTCTGCTGGGCAAAAGCCTGCCTCACGCCTAAGCTCGGCTTGCCGCAGGAGAGACTGCTGCCCACGGTCGGGTCGGTGGAGGGCTGGGTGCCCGCCGCGACCCGCGCAGGCGGCCGCGCGCCCCCTGCCGGCGAGGCCCGGGGCCCGGCTACCTGGATCGGGCGCCTCCCGAAGCGGTTGACTGCGTTGGGATCCGCGCCGGCGTCCAGCAGCTGCCGCACCTTCTCCACTTGCCCTCGCGCCGCGGCGTTGGCCAGGTCCGCGTCGCTGCCGCCACCGCCGAGCGCGCCCTTGTCCTCGTCTCGCATGGCGCAGCCCTCGCACCCGCGGCGGCCCGGATAATGCACCGCCGAGCGACAGCTGGGCGACTCTTGCCTCCCCGCCCGGCGCGCCGCCCGCACAGGAGCGCCCAGGCAGCCAGCTTCTGTCCCTGTCGCAGCCTCGCGGAGGCGCGGCGGCCTTGCAGGGCCGAGGGGCCCGTGGTCAGATCCCGGCTTTTCCTGGCGCCCGAGAGCCCGCGGACCTCGCCTGTCCTTCCCAGGCAGAGCCTCGCGCGCTGCCCGGCTCCGGCGGCCTGGGGAGCCGGCTGGGAATGAGCTCGCCTCCCAGCTGGCCGGGCTGCCCGTCTCGCCCCGCCCCTTTAGGCCCCGCCCCCCGAGGCCGCGCCGCACCTCCCCCTGGGCTCGCCCGGGGGGCCGGCCCGCAGCCGGTGACGTCACGGCGGCGGGGGCAGGGCGGTCGGCCCAAGCGGGAGGTGGGGGTTGGGAGTCCGCCCAGAGAGTTCTGGGACGCATGCGCCACACGGTGCGAGGGAGCGGCTGGGCTCGCCCGCGACGCTGCGGACCGCGGTCTGGGGCGGCGGGGCCGCGGCGCGAAAGTGTGGGCTGCGCGCGCTCGGCTCCTAATCCCCAGCAGGCGGAGCAGAGGACTTCTATTCTTTTAGCGCACGGCCAGCCAGTTTTATTCTGGAGAAGTTAGTCGTTCCCCTGCAGTCGAGAGGCGGAGGGAAACCCTTTGAAAATAACTCCCGCTGGATGGAACTCTCAGAAAGGGGCGGCCCGCGCCTGTCTCGCGGAGCGAGCGCGTCCTCGCAGTGCGGGGGCTTCGCCAGCCTCGCAGCCTGCGCGACAGTTTTCCCCTGGGTGTGTCTCCTCTGAACTGGCCGACCAGAAAAATAGTGAGAAAAGCTCAAGAATCCAGTTTTGCATGTACTTTTAAATTCTTTTTAACGTTGAATTACAGATACATTACATTAATAAATAAAAATACAGCAGGGTCGCGTGAGTCTAGGAGTTTGAGGTCAGCCTGACCAACGTAATGAGACCCCATCTTAATAAATAAATAGCATAAACAGACAGAAAACCCAAACAGCAACGCCAGAAAAACTAAGATCGCAGTTTCATCTCATGGTATTAGTACAGTGATTCTTTCTTTGTACTTTTACCTATTTAAACTCACATCAGCACGTATTTGGTTTTTATTTATCATGAGTAATAAAAGGCATTTATACAGTATTAATGAAACGTAATAAAACACGGGTGTGGTACTGGGCCTGTCATTAAACAGGCTGAACCTGTCATTAAATCCTCTTCTGAAGAAATAAGGATTAAGTGCTCCTTTTCCTCCTGATCTTCCTCAGTGAGTTTGACTCAACATATGTATTGCTTGAAAGATTCAAAACACTACAGCTGATATTACATGAAATCAGAAGAGACCCAGAAGTTATGTGTTACCTAAAAACGGCACGGGAGCGGCCCTCTCCACACTGAACACTTCCTTACACGATCACTTGAGTGCTTAGCTTAACAGGGAGAACAATCCCTTTTTTATTCCAAACTCAGAGCACATATTTTTTCCAACAGATTTTATTTCAGACTTTTCCCTGAAGAAGGCTCACTTGTCATGGGAGTGGCGTTGGTGAGGATGGTCTACTCCTTGAACCTCAGTGAGGCTGAAATCTAACGACACGGGGAAGGGGACAGTATTGATTCCGACTTCTCCCTTGTTCCTATCTTGCCTCCATATCTTAGTTTTCAGCTTCTTAATTCCTTTAACTTTTACTCTTACTGGAACTTCCACACTCATCTGGAGGAAATGTCCTTTTATAATTGTTGACGACTTCATTTTTAAGTTTGGGGAGAGAAGTAAAAGTCTCTTTGCGAGAGAAAAACATGGACAAGCTGTTTTTGTCCGTCTTGGGAAGTAGTCATCAGACACACTGTAGGGATTACAGGTGCTCAGGCAGAACGAGCCGAGGAAGAAGAAAGGTGAGTAGTGGGAAACCAGGGCCTTTGAAACACATGGCCTTGGTGTTTTGCCAGCACACGAGAGGCTGAGTCATCAGACTGACGTTAATGGATGTGATGACAAATGGCTATTTCCATCAGCAAAGCCTGACTACTTCGCAATTTAGGGCGTAGTCACATGTAACGCAGAAGACTGACTTTTAAAACTGTTGTTGGGACCTTCTCTCTAATGGACCCAGTAATTAAATTTAGTTTAGTAGAACCTAACTCAACATGTCCTACATTCTAGGAGTCCACAGCCGAGTAAGATGTGGGTCCTAGCTTTTAAGACAGTCTCCACAATTTACTAAAAAACTAGGCTTAGAGGTCCCACTTGACCCTCTATTCCCCATCTGGGTATCTTCCCAGAAAAATTAAAAATATCATACTGTAGTGATATGTCTATACCCATGTTTATAGCAGCACAATTATAACAGCATGTTATAGCACCCATGTTTATAGCAGCACGGTTTATAATGGCTAAGTCTTGGGAACAACCCAAATGTCCATCAACCAAGGAATGAATAAAAGAGATGTGGTATTTTTATACGATGGAGTACTATTCAGCCATAAAAAGGACACACTTGAGATAAGTAAGTGGATGTAACTCAAGAGCATCCTCATAAGTGAAATAAATCAGACCCAATGTGTAAACACTGTATTGTCTCTCTAGTGTGAGAAATTGAACAACTAAATAACAACCAAAATGTACAATAAATATTGTGGATTGGGAAGAAATTGCTCAAAAGACAAGAGAAACTGGGATGGAGGAAAGGGGAAACGAAGAGAGGGAAAACAAAAAAATACATATATACAAGATAGTTAAGATAGTTATACAGCTAGTTTCTCTTAGTTCATTGAAAGGAAATGTTTGAACTAATATTGTTTGGACAATATTTCATGCCTATATCTTGTTCTCTGAACAGCTACAATGAAGATAACAATATGCAATGTATTATTTATTGTTACTGCTGTTATCCTGTTTTGAAACTCTGTTTTATTGCTATTGTTATTTTTATGTTTTTTTTTTCTTTTTAAAATAAAAAAAGAAAGCCTCCACAGTGGCAGTAAAACCTGACAGAGAAGTTCAGTTTAATACAATAGCTTTACTGACAGATATATCGGTCTGGATGATCATTTGAGGTTAAAAAAGGGGGAATAAATAAAATTTAAAAGTAGGAGGGAAACAACTTAGGGTAAAGGTGCAGGGAATCTTTTAGAATAGGGATCAACTGAGGAATCTCTTTAAAAGATAAAATCAGAAATGATCTGGTTCCTATGCTCTCACTTTGAACTTTGAGTTTCTCTGAAGCTTAAAAAAGGCAGGAAAAGATAATGTGAACTAATTTTGGAGCCACTTCCTTAAGTGGTAGGCATGGCCCGTATGTTTGGAAAAAGTATTGTTCTTGGATGTGGTGGTGCATACATGTAATCCCAACACTCTGGGAAGCTAAGACAGGAAGAATTCAAGTTTGAGCCCAGTCTGGATAACTTGGTGAGAACTTGTCTCAGGTAGAACTATAAAAAGGGGATTGGGAATGTAGGTCATTGTGAAGGCCCTGGGTTTAACCCCCATTATCACATTAGTTAATTAATTCATACAAATAGATTGGAGTTGATAAAGGAATGGAAGGGAAGCATTTTTATTTGAAGCAGACATGGAAGAAATGTAGTAAGACAGGGGAAAAAAGCAATAAACAGAATAACTGGGCACTTTCCAAGAGGCAGATATGTGAACTTCATTTACCAAGGTGACTGAAAAGAATTTTGCGCAGGAGAAATGTTACCAGGGCGAGCCCAGATGCTAGCACCACGGACAGCGCCTCGCCTTTCCACTTGGCTGGGTGGTCCTAACCTGCTCCAAACTGAGAATCTAGAAGCTTCAAACTTGATCTTCCAGTGCTTTTATTTCTTCCTCCTTTGAAATAAAGATGAAGTTACATAGAAGCTCAGTGGGCTTGTTTGCAAAACCAACCTGTTCAAACTAATTTCCCAATATTATTGAGTTATCTAATATTCTTTCTATAAAGAATAGTGTTTTGTACATTTACAAAAAGAGCAGAAAATCACCCTTCTTGCGTAACTTGTTCCAGGTATTACTTTACCTAATTTTCATAAAACTTTTGGGCAGCATCCCTTAATATCTCGGTTTTACAAATTAGACTACAGGATCAGAGAAAGCTGTATACTAGCTAGTGATGGTTGGAAGCGGGTCTAACTTGTGTGACTTCAGAGCCTCTGTGCTTAACACTAAACAGTATATAGCAGTAGATGTAGAAAGACTAACTGGAAACAAAAGCAATAAAATGGGTCATAATTAATTTTCTACATGGTGTTTTCCAGATAGCTCACTTCATAGCAAACATTTAATGGACTTAAAAGATGACATTTCATATGTAATACAGTAGCACACTTGTCCTGGACAGTTGAGTGAGATAATGAAACATTTACTTCTGTCTGCAGCTCAGATGTCTCTAGGATGAAACACAGTCTGTTGTTAATGTTTTAAACGTAATAAGATGAAGTGGGTGTAAACACAGCTGAAACTTGGAATTATTACAACCATGTTTTTAATAAGGTGCAGAATTTATAAGTTGGAAGAAAGAGAAAGTAAATAGTGATCTAGATTTGAATTTTACACGTAAACAGAAGGAAATGAGAAGACTCAGTTCAAGTATATGATGAAACTAGTTGTAAGTTTTATGTTTTAGTTAGTGACACTAGAAATAAAATGTCTCTAATAGTATGAATAGAATTAGTTAAGTGGACAAGAAAAGTAGTGATATACTCGTGTCCTCATTTTTGTGTTCTTTTATATATGATTGGATCTAAGGCATTTCCAGGTGAGGAGAGAAGGAAGACAATATATCCACTTGTATCTTGTAACTGTTAGACTTAATTGCCAACCTCACTGGCTTGGGAGGCACCTAAGAAATTAGAAAAGCACACTTCATGGTGTGTCTGGGTGGGTCACAGAGATGTGGCCTGGAGGTCTCTATCTGGTCGCTGGCCTCTTCTCATTGTTCCCCAGCTCTGCTTTCTGGCCAGCATGAACTAAGCATCTTTGCTCTGCCATAACCTTCTACCATATTTCTGCCTTGGAGTCAACCAGCTATGAACTGAATACCCTGAAACTATAAGCCAAATTGGTCCTCGCCTTTAAATTGTGGATGTGAGGTTTTGTTTCCAAGTGGCAGGAAAACTAACATATGTATCTCCATGGGTTTCTTGAATTTAATCAAGTAGTAGCCATATACATCATTCTAACATCTGTACTCGTCTGCTAGGGCTACTGTAACAGAATACTACAGTCTTAGAAGTTTAAGAACCAGAAATTTACTTTCATGCAGTTTTAGTTTCTCCCATAACTTCTCTTTCAGCTGGCTACCCTGTTACTGCCTCTTCAAATGATTATCCCTCTGTAGTGTCTCTTTTTTGTCTCCAAATTTTCTTCTCTTGTAAGAACATCAGGTATGTTGGGGGGGCCCATTCTAATGACTGTATTTTAACTTAGTCATCTCCTTAAAGATGCTATATCCAAATATAATTGCATTCTGATGTCCTGGCAGTCAGAATTTTTACATGAATTTTGAGGAGACACAAATCATCCCATAACAGCATCTGTTCTAATTTTTCCAAATGTAGATTTTTATTTCTTTATAAACTGATATTTCTAGTTTATTTTTTGAATAAGGTTAAAAATCAGGTTAGTGCATTGAGATTACTTAAAATTGATACCACACCCCTCTCTAATGTCTCAGTCCAATTTCTCCTTCTCTCCTTCCTCTCTTCTTTCCTTTGAATTTACTTATATTTTTGTAAATTGGGTTATTCTGTAGTTCTCTGAAATCTGGGTTTTCCTGAATGATTCTTCATGATTTTCATGATTTTTGTCTGTTACTTGTGTTTCTTGTAATTTTATATTTAGAGCAAGAGTCTGGATTTGAGTCTACTGTGAATATTTTGGCCAAAATATTTCATAAGCAACATTGTATTTCCACCAAGAGACACAAAACCTGATTTTCTTTCTAAGGTTCTACAAATCACTGATAATTATTTCTTAGATCTGTTATTTCTTTAGGGGTTGCAAAATGGTGATATTTTAATTTGACCATCTCTTCATTTACTAGCTAGAATATTTATACAGAGAGAGTTTCCTCATCATCTACTTGAATGCTGCACTCTGGTTTCTCTTCAAATCAAATAAACCTTTTGCCTTTTACTTGAATGCTGGGTACATACAAAAAAGACAAAATAAATACTATATTTTTAAATTTGTTTAGAAGCTTTTTAGACAATAGGTTGAGTATCTGGCACCTTCCAAAGATAACTGATGATTTAAAATTTATTATTGTAAATGTATGGATTTAAACATAACTGGTGTGTTTCAGTCTATAATAGTTACTATTTCTATTGATACTTAAGCCTTACATCTGGCTAATGGAAGCTTCTGCATCTTTTTTGATATGACCCCACTGGTTTTCTTTCAGAAGTTTTGATTTCTGATGTGACAATATATTCCAATTTTATCCTGTATAATTTTTGTCCTATACATAGTATTTCTTTCTTTCTTTCTTTGTTTTTTTTTTCAGGAACCGGGAATCAAACTCATGACCTTGCACTTGCCAGGCAGGCGCTGTGCCACTGAGCTAAATCCTCAGCCCCCTACATATTATTTCTTAAGGGAGCACTTATTGTTTCTTTTAAATGGGATATGACCACAATTTGAGTCCTGGTGAAGTTCTTTGTTACCTGTTTCTAGGCCTTTATTTTCATCTGCAAAGTGTAATTAGTTGCATAACTTGGAATAATTATTTTACACATTTTTTATTTATACAAATGTCCAGAGGGTTGTTAAAAATTCAGTGGTATGGACCTTTGGCCCATCTATCAGCAAGGAGGGCCTCCAAAACATTGTTACAAGTAAAAATAGATCTGAAAAATATCCCAAATCCCTTATGAATAACTTTCTTTGAAAAGAGTATTTAGATGATTTATGGATAGATGGAGATGGGATCAAAGAGTGATTTCACTATACAATCAGGGCTGATGTGTCCCTGTAAGCCATTTACCTTCTACCTTAGCGCTCAGGGTTTCTCTTCCACTCAACTCAATTCAGACTCTGTATGCTGGACAGTTTGAACTTACCCACGTGTTCATGCAGGGTATATTTCATTTAGACATATAATAATTTATTTTCTCATTTTATCAATTTTTTTCCTACCATTGAAGCTCACTATTTAATGCTGTCATACATAGTTCAATTATAGCAGAGGTTTCATGTCTAAAAATCAGAGCAAAATTGACTTGTTTACTGTACAGTATCAGTAGTGTCCAGTTCTTGTTTGCCAGAGAAATTTAATGAACTATATACCTAGTCATTAAGCTAATAAATTATGCTGAGATGTTGTTATGTATTTCTTCGTTAGCTTACAGGCACTTTAAAACAAAAGAGCCTTCTAAAATTAAAGAAAATTAACAAGCCGCTGCATGCAAAGCGGTGTTGCATTCATAACCAAACCTAATATACTCCTAAAATGACTTTATGCCCAAGTTTAGACATGTTCATTAAAAGAGTAATGTGGGAGTCAATAATTATTTGTGAGATTAAGTTGTACACCCATACTCCCTCTAATATTAATGTTAGGCTAGGATCAAGTGCTCTTCACAGCCTTTGCTATTGCAGGTGGAATATTGTGAGGGGAAGTGAATGGTTGAGTTAGGTTTAAATGTTTTCTCTAACTTGAAATGATTTCTGGGCATTTAAACACTTAAAAAATAAGCTTAATAATCAAAGAATTTGTAACCGTACTTTTTCTTATTTTTCTTTTGAAAATCATTGCTTAGCAAAAATTACATATGAGAGTTCAGCTTGATTGTGTCAACTGGATGGGCTTGGAAGCCACCCAGGGCATTGGTGGAGTACACTTCTAGGTGCGCCTCGGTGGATCATAGTGGTGTGACCTTGGGTACTATATCTGACCCCTCACCCCTTCCCCTTTGATGCTGTTCCTCTGTTTTATATCCTGGCTACTGTGAACTAAGCCACTTTGCTACACCATGCCCTTCTGCCATGATATTCCAGTCCTGTGGGTCATGGACTGAGTCCCCTGAGCCCATGAGCTAAATTAACCCTTTGCTTAATTGTATTTTATTTTGGATAATTTATATGTGTCTGATATAGCATATTTCCTCTTTAGAGCTTTTGCGTAAAACACATTCATGGGCTGGATGTGTAGCTCAGTTTTAGCGTGCTTGCCTAACATATGCAAGGCCCTAGATCCAATTCCCAGGGACAAAAAAGAAAAAGAATTATATGAAATATTCTGATTTTTAAATACTCTTTTTAGTTTTAGGAAGATTCTTTGTTAAAAGGCAAAACTATAGTGGCACATGGCTAAACCCCAGCACTCTGGGAGGCTAAGGCAGGAGGACTGGAAGTTGACCTCCAGCCTGGGAAACTTCACAACTTAGTGAGATCCCATCACAAAATAGAAAATGAAAGAAAAGGGCTTGGGAATGTAGCTCAGTGGAAAGGCCCTGGGTTTAATCTCCTGTACTGGAAAAACAAAAACAACAAAATCAAACATACAAAATAAACAAAAAATAAAAGCATGTACACACACAAACACACATACACATATCTTAATAGAATTAACTGGCTTGAAGATTTAATAAATCTGGTATGTTATGGATTCCATCTTGCATTTAATCTTCTATCTTCATTAGTCATTGTGAATTGAGATTTGGCTTTTTTTTTTTTTACCTCATCTGAAATGGTGGTTGTTGTTTAGCATAGGAGAAATTAAATAATTATTGAATTTGTAATTTTAATAATAATTTAATTTAAATAATAAGTAACTGTCTAGCTTAGGAGAAATTAAATAATTAACTTTTGCATTGCTATATAAACTACACAGTCATGATGTTAATTTGTTGAAGAGTGGTAAATCTATTTCTGTTCACTCTTCAACTTTCTGTGATTCACTCAGAATCTAGGCAACCAATTTCCATAATAAGCAATGATTTTCTTGTTGCCAGATCTAATAATGTGTTTTTCTCACAGTCAGTTTCTTTTTTGCAGCTTTGGATCCTGATGACCTTCTTTTCCCTTGTTGCTCTGAAGTCTTTTGTAGGAAGCCATATTCTCATATATTACTGATAATATAACTCATATATGTGATATAATTAATGCCAACGTGTTCATATCATCCTGCAAAGGGATTTCAGTCTACTTTTACTCCACCTGTATTGCTAGCAACCGTGTTAACAGAAAGTTCTGAATTTATTGGCTATATATCTATAACATATTTCTTTATTAAGAATATTGAGCCCACACAAAATATCAGACAAATGTGCTAGCTATAGGTAATAATCAAACCTGACTATTAATTACCAAACAAGGTAAGTGCAAAGAAATCAAAGTCCTGCTTACTATGTAAATAAATGCTGAGGGAGGGGATCATCTGTGGTCAAGGAAATCAAATGAGTTTTGAATTGAGGTCTATAGGATTATAGAAGTATCAACTAATCAAAGGACCAAGACAGTGGTTGCAAGGAAAAACATTTTACATAGAAATGCATGTGACAGTCTCTGAGGTGGGGAGGAGTATGAGCATTTCGAAGGAATTCTGTTGAAGAATAGAGATGGAGAAAGAGCGAGTGGATAGCTGGGATTAGAGAAATAAGTGTGACAAAATCTTGTTGGGCTACATAAGTCATGTTAAGGATTTTCACCTTTATCTAAAGAAAAGAGGAAGCTACGGATATGTTTATGCAGAGAAGGGATATGATTAGATTTTCATAAAATCCTTCCATGTGCTTCTTGGAGAATTGCTTGGCAGAAAGGCAAGAGTGAATACTGGTGGGCCAGTAATTCAGATGATAGATTAGTGTAGCAGAGACTAAAGTGTTTGCACCAAGATTGAAAGAGATACACTACTTCAAAACTAATGTAATAAAGCTGAGCTATGAATTGGACGTGGAAGTGAGTGAGAAGTGGTGGGCAGTTTGTCCAGTGCAAAGAGTTGGTGGTCATGGTCATTAAGATACAGAAAACTAGGGTGCAGTTTGAGGTGAATATCATGCATTCAGGTTCACTGCGGTTGAACTTAACACATGATGAAATATCCAGGTAGAGACGGTCAATGAAAGTTAAGGGTTCTAGAACTCAGAGAAGTGTATGCATTCCTAATTTAGATTATTTTATGCTAACAAATCTAGCAATACTTATTTTGGCAGAAATTTGAGTATAGAAGATTAGTATACTTCTTCAGAGAAAGAATAGTATAAACAATAATATGCCCTTTTCTTTTTTTTTTGTGGTACCGGGGATTGAATTCATGACCTTGCACTTGACAGGCCGGCCCTTATGCCACTGAGCTATATCCCCAGCCCCAATATGCCTCTTTCAATGGGATAATTTTTTCCCTTCAAAATTGCCCTTTATTAAGTATAGGTCTGTGCTGATTCATTCAATTCATCTAGTAGCCATTCAAAATATATTTATTTTTTTATTTTATGAAAAAATAATATCTCATAATATAAAGTAGAATAACAATAGACTACTTCAAAAATAATGTAATAAAGCTGAGCTATGAATTGGATATGGAAGTGAGTGAGAAGTGGTGGGAATCTCAGTGCTGCTTTAATTTGCATCTCTCAAATGACCAATGATGTTGAACATTTTTCATATATTTGTTTGTCATTTGTCTTTCTGCTTCTGTATTTCTACATTTTGCATTGTTATCTTTAAAGTACAAGATATAGATAAGTACAAGATATGGATATAAAGATATCTTTAAAGTACAAGATATGGATAAGTACAAGATATGGATATAAAAATTCTCCAAATAATATTAGCACAAAGCTTTCTTTTCAATGGACTAAAAGAAACTAGTAGTATAAGTCTTTTGTATTTTTTTCCCTTCCTTCCTTTCCTATTTCTCCCATCCTATTTTCTTTTTCCTTTTGAATAATTTCTTCCCATTTCACAATATCTATTGTACAGTTTGGATCTTATTTACTCTTTTATTTTCTCACACCAGGGAGATGATATGTAGTTTACACATGTGAGTCTGATTTATGTCAGTTATGAGTATGGTCTCAAGTTGTATCCATTTACTTACAAAACTATCAAGTTTATCACACACACACACACACACACACACACACACACACACACACACATATGTGTAAACCCCACATGTTTTTTATCCATCCCTCAGTTGATGGGCATTTGAGTTGTTTCCAAGATTTAGCTACTATGAATTGTGCTGCAATAAACATAGCTGCACATGTATCTCTATAGTATGATGTTTTTAATTCTTCCAGTAAGATAGTCAGAAGGGGGATAGCTGGGTCGAATGGTACCTCTAATCCTATATATATATATTTTTTTGACAAACCTCCATACTGATTTCCACAATAATGGCACCAGGGTGCATTCTCAGCAACAATGGAGAAGGGTTCATTTTCCCCCACAGACATGCCAGCATTTGTTTTTGGTTGATTTCCTGATGATAGCCATTCTTTCCAGGGTGAGATGAAATCTCAGCGTTGTTTTAATTTGCATCTCTCAAATGACCAATGATGCTGAACATTTTTTCATATATTTGTTTGCCATTTGTATTTCTTCTTCTGAGAAATGTGTACTTATCTCAGATGCCCATTTTTGGATTTGGTCTTTGAATTTGGGGGAATCTGCTTTTATTCAGTTCTTTATATGTTCTAGATATAGGTCCTTTGGGGCTGGGGATGTAGCTCAGCAGCAGAAGCATCTGCCTGGCAAGTGCAAGGTCCCGAGTTCAATTCTTGGTACCTCCCCCACCAAAAAAGGCATACTCTTGTAGATATAAGTCCTTTGTCTGAGGGACAACTAGCTAAATTTTTTTTGTCACTCTGTAGGTTGTCTTTTAACTCTGTTGATGATTTCTTTTGATGTGCAAAAGCTTTTTAATAAGATGAGATCCCAGTTGTTGACTCTTTGAAGTATTTGAAACCACTGTGGAAATCAGTTTGGAGATTCCTCAGCAAGCTAGGTCTAGAGGTCCCATTGAATCCAGCTATTCCCCTTCTGGGTATTTTCCAAGAAGAACTGAAAACATCATACCACAGATATATATGTGCACCCATGTTTATAGCAGCACAATGTGTAATAGCTAAGTTGTTGAAACAACCCAAATGTCCATCCAGTGAGGAATGGATAAAAAATTGTGGTATTTTTACATAATGGAATATTACTCACCTATAAAGAAAGATAAACTTGAGGCTTTTATATGTAAATGGTCAACACTAGAGACCATACTCATTAGTGAAATAAATCAGACCTGCATGTGTAAGCAAGGTATTGTATCACTACTGGAAGAACCTGAAAGAGTGAATAAAAATTAGGATGTATGATACACATTGTGAAATGAAAGGAAATTGCTCAAAAGTAAAAAACAACTGGGATGAGGGAAAAGACAAAAAAAATGAAAGGGAAAATTATATATATATGTAATACAGGATAGCTAACATAGTGTACCTCTGACTTCTATCTTTTTATTGAAAAGAACAGTTAATGATTAATTATTTGATCAATCTTGCATGTCTATATTTGTTTTCCTGAGTAACCACTTTGAAGATATCAATATGTAATACAACAACCATTGTTAATTTCCTATCACCTTGTCTGAAATTTAGTAGTGCTTGTATTGTTTTTGTGCTCTTTTGTAATGATGTCTGTTTGTTAATATGTTTTTGTTCTTTTATTTTTAAAATAAAAATAAAAAAATTGAGCATCCTTTATGTTTTATACTATGACATAGAACATACAGAGGTTAGCATATAAGAAACCAATATCTATATCATATAAAGACATTAAAATATTTCTGTCATATGAACAAGTCAATAACAAAGCATTATCTCAATGATAATAAGATGATTGCAAACTGGTTGTTCATCTCAGAAAACCTTGGCAGAGTTTATATAAAAGCTCCAAAAAGCAAAACTTGATATTAAAATTAAGGCACTATTGAATTTTTAATTTTACTATTCTCACATTAGATGAATATTCATAATTCAGTAGTGACAAACTGGGCATGGTTATAAATTATGAAACAGTTGAAAAATATCATGAACCAAAGTTCAGTACCGTTATGACGGCAGTTTTAGAATTTTAATTTTGACACCCAGTCTCAAAACCTTTGATGTGGTCACAAATCTCAGCAATACTGAAGTGAGTTTCAAAATAGAATTAAGAGTTTAAAAAAGCCCATGTGAGGCAATTTTAGGATTCTTTATATTTGACTCTATAATTTTAAATTGCAACTTAAAATTTAGCAGTTAAAGAAGTACTATATTTATTTATATAATAGTTTTACTAATTTTGATGAATGATTTATTGAAAAGTTTGTAATTACATGCAGTATGACTTTAGTACCTTTTAAATAATAAACTTCAATCCATCAGTATCTACTCTTTCCTTAGTATGGTGCAGGAAATTGCTAAAGTATAGTCACAGCAATGTTAAATGCAAGTGGAAATACTACCATACACCTATGAACTTCTTGCAGATTATTTGATTATGCTGTAATAAAACTTAATGTTGACTTGGTTTTCTAAATAAGCTTTTTCTCCATTTGGTTTAATTTGGAATATTTTAACATCAAAAGGAATGGTGATATAATTTTATTTTATGTATTTATTTTTATTTTAAAGAGAAAAGAACAAAAACAAAATAAAAACAAAAACAAAACAAAAGAACACAAAAACAATAAAACTGATACAGAATTTCAAATTAAGATGATAGGAAATTAACAATGGTTGTTGTATTGCATACTGTTATCTTCAAAGTAGTTGCTCAGATAACCAGATATAGGCATGTAAGATTCATCAAACAATTAAACATTAACTGTTTCTTTCCATAAACCAATAGAAATTAGTAGTACAATTATCGTAGCTATCTTATGTGTGTGTATATATATATGTGTGTGTACATACATATATATATATTTTTCCCCTTATCTCTCTCTTTTCTCCTTTATCTCATCCCAGTTGTTCTTTTCTTTTGAGCAGTTTCTTCCCCTTTCAAAATATCTATAGTACATTTCAGATTTTATTTACTCTTTCAAGTTCTTATACTAGGGAAACAGTACAATATTTACACATGTGGGTCTGATTTATTTCACTTATGTGTATGGTCTCTAGTTGCATCCATTTACCTATAAAAACCTCGAGTTTATCTTTTTAATAGCTGAGTAATATTCCATTGTATAAAAATACCACATCTTTTTTTATCCATTCCTAAGTTGATGGGCCTTTGGCTTGTTTCCAAGATTTAGCTATCACAGATTGCACTGCTATAAACATAGGTATACATATATATATACTGCTGTAGTATGGTGTTTTCAGTTCTGGAAAAATACCCAGAAGGGGAATAGCAGGGTTGAATGGGACCTTTATTCCTAGTTTTTTGAGGAATCTTCACACTGATTTCCACAGTAGTTGTACCAGTCTACATTTCCGCCAACAGTGGAGAAGTGTTCCTTTTTCCCCAGAGCCCCTCCAGCATTTATTATTGGTTGATTTCTTGATGATAGCCATTTTTTTTCTAGGGTGAGATGGAATCTCAGTGCTGTTTTTATTTGCATTTCTTGAATGACTAACGATATTGAATATTTTTTCATATATTTATTTGCCATTTGTATTTCTTCATCTGAGAAGTGTGTATTTATCTCAGATGCCTGTTTTTGGATTGGGTCTTTGAATTTTTGGGTCTCGATTTTTAAAAATTCTTTATATGTTCTAGACAGAAGTCCTTTGTCTAAGGGACAATTGGCTAACACTTTTTACCAATTCTGAGTTTTCTTTTTACTCTGTTGTTGATTTCTTTTGATATGCTGAAGCTTTTCAATAAGATGAGATTCCAGTTATTTATTCTTTGAAGTATTTCCCACACAGTTTGGTTTCTGTTCGTGAACTCTGCCTATTCCTATGCCTTCAAGATTTCTATCTACTTTCTCCTTCAGTAGATTTAGTGTTTCTGTTCTAATATTTAGATCTTTGATCCATTTTTACTTTAGTTTGGTGCATGGTGATAGACATAGATCTAGTTTTAGCTTTTAGCATATGAAGAGCCAGTTTTTCCAGCACAGTTTATTAAAGAGGTTATCTTTCTTTCAGTGAATATGTTTGGTTCCTTTGTCAAAGATAAGACAGATGGGTGTGTTTGTGGTTGTTTCTTCTACTCTGTTCCAGTGATCCTCAGGTCAGTTTTCTTTTGCCAATACCATGCTGATTTCATCACAATAGCTTTGTAGTATAATTTCAAGTCAGGGATTGTGATGCCTCCTGCCTTGCTTTTGTTGCCCAGGATTGCTTTTCCTATTCTGGGTCTCTTCTGGTTCCAGATGAATTTTAGGAATGTTTTCTCTGTATCTGTGGGGATATTAATGTTATTTTGATTGAGATTGCATTGAATCTGTATAACAATTTTGGGAATATGGTCATTTTCACAATGTTCATTCTTCCTACCCATGAGGAAGGAATATCTTTCCATTTTCTGAAATCCTCTTTGATCTCTTTTTCCAGAGTACTGTAAGGTTTACTGTATAGATCTTTTACTGCTTTTGTTAGATTGATTGCTAAATATTTCATTTTTTTGTATGCTATGGTGAAAGGTTTAATTTCCCTAATCTCTCTCTCAGTGTATTTGCTGTTTATGTATAGGAATGATATTGATTTTTGAGCATTGACTTTGTATGCAGCTACACCAATGAATGTGTTTATTAATTCTAGGAGTCTTTCAGTGTAATTTTTGGTGTCTTTGATGTAAAGTATCATGTCACCTGTGAATAACGATATTTTTAATTCTTCCTTTCCTATCCTTATTCCTTTTATTTCTCTCTCTTGTCTAATTGCTCTGGCTAATGCTTCTTCTTCTTCTTTTTTTTTTTTTTCTGGTGCTGGGAATTGAACTCACGATCTTGTGCTTGCCAGGCAGGCACAGTGCCACTGAGCTAAATCCCCAGCCCCTGGCTAATGCTTCTAGCACTGTGTCAAGTAGGAGTAGTGACAGTGGACATCCTTGTCTTGTTCCTGGTTTAAAATGAAAGCTTTCAGTTTTTGTCCATTTAGTATGATGTTGGCTGCTAGTTTGGCGTAGATGGCTTTAATCAGATTGAGGTAAAGTCCATGTATTCCGATTTTCTGTAGGGTTTTTATCATGAATGAGTGTTGGACTTTTTAAAAAACCTTTTCTGCATCTATTGAGATGATCATGTGATTCTTGTCTTTGGCTATCTCATTAATGATGTATTACTTTAATTGATTTGCATATATTGAACCACCCCTGCATTCCTGGGATGAATCCCACTTGGTCGCGTATACAATCTTCTTGATGATTTACTGCCTTCTATTAGCCAGTATTTTATTGAGAATTTTTCCATCTATATTCATTAGGGAGATTGGTCTGTAGTTCTCTTTTGGTTGGGTCTTTCTCTGGTTTTGGTGTCAGAGTAACACCTACCTCCCAGAATGAATTAGGTAGAATTCCTTCCCTTTCTATTTCATTAAAGAGTTTGAGAAGAATTTGCATTAAATCTTCTCTAAATTTCTTGTAGAATTCAGCTGTGAATCCATCAGGACGTGGGATTTTCTTTGTGCATATGTTTTTTTATTACATTTTCAATTTTGTTGGCTGATATTGAGTTATTTAGGATTTTTATATCTTCTTGATTCAGTTTTGATTATTCACATGTGTCTAGGAATCTGTCCATTTCTTTTGTGTTTTCCATCCTGTGAGAGTAAAGATTTTTGAAGTATTGATGATCTTCTGAATTTCTACAGAATATTTAGTGATTTCACCCTTTTCATTCCCTATTGTGTGTATTTGAGTTTTTTCTTTCCTTTTTCTATAAGGTTGGCTAGGGGTTTATCAATCTTTTTTTTTTTTCAAAGAACAACTCAATTTATTAATTTTTTGTATTGTTTTCTTAGTCTGAATTGTATTAATTTCTGCTCTGATCTTTATAATTTCCTCCCTTCTTTGGGCTTTGGGCTTGACTTGTTCTTCTTTTTCTGGAAGCTTGAGGTACAGCAGAAGGTTGTTTATTTGTGCTTGTTCTGTTCACCTGATGTGGAAATTCACCACTATAAGTTTCCCTCTGAGGACTGCTTTCAGTGTGTTCCATTTGTTCTGGTAGGTTGTATCTGCATTTTTTGTTTGATTGTAAATATTGTTTAATTTCTTTATTTTTATCTGTGACCCACTGGTTGTTCAAGAGGGTGTTATTTAATTTCCATGTATGTATGGAGTTTTTGCCATTTCTTTTGTCAACAGTTTCCAATTTCATTGCACTATGGTCTGATAATATGCATGGGATGATTTCTATTCCTCTGAATTTACTTAAGCATGTTCTATATGCTAGTATTTGGTCTATTTTAGAGAACATCCTGTGTGTAGCTGAGAATAATGTGCATTTTAATTTTCTTGGATGGAATACTCTGTAAAGGTCTACTAAGCCCATTTTTTTCACAAGTTTGGTTTAGTTCTATTATTCCTTTGAGGAGTTTTTGTCTAGTTGATCTGTCTGTTTGTGACAATGTGGTGTTAAAGTCCCCCACTACAATCATGTTATTGCTTATCAGATTTTTCATGTCTGTTAAAATTTGTTTTGTATAGTTGGGTGCTTCTACATTTGATGCATATTTACTTATTATTGTTACCCCTTCCTCTTGCAGTTTTCCTCTAACGTGTATGTAGTGACCTTCTTTATCTCTTTTGATCCCTCTTGGTTTGGAGTTCCCATTCCTGCAAACAGAATATCTACCCCTGTTTTTTTTGGATTCCTGTTGCATGGAGTATTGTTTTCTATCCTTGGACTTTCACTCTATGAATTTCTCTGCGAGTTAAACACATTTCTTGTATACAGCATTTTGTTGGATTTTGTTTCTTGACCTACTCTGCTTGCCTGTTTCTTTTGATTGGTGAATTTAGACCATTTACACTAATGACATTACTGATGTATGTAGGCTTATCTTTGTCATGTTATTTCCCCACTGTTGGTTCCGTACATTCCCCTCTATTTAATTGCTTGCCCTGCCTGGTGGTTGTTTTCTATTGTTATAATTGTGGTCATTTTTATCTTTTTCTAGAATATCTTTCAATACTCTTTGTAGGGTTTCTTTGGGGGTTATGAATTTCTTCAGTTGTTTGTCATGGAAGTGTGTTATTTCTCCATTAATTTTGAAGGATAGTTTTGCAGGGTGCATCAATTTGGGTTGGAATTTGTTTTCTTTCAGGACCTGAAATACTTCACTCAAAGCTTTTCTTCACTTAATGGTTTGTGTTGAGAAATCTGCTGTGATTCTGATGGGTTTTCTTTTATTGGTGATCAGTTTCTTTTCTCTAAGAGCTTTTAATATTCTGTTCTTTCACTGAATTTCTGGGATGTTGATTATTATATGTCTGGGTGTAGACTTATTTAGGTTATGGCTAATTGGAGTTCTATGTGCTTCACTTATGTGTATGTCATATTCTTATCCCACGTTTGGGGAATTTTCTGCTATTACTTCTGCAGATAGTCTTTTATGTCATTCATGTTGCCATCTGCTGTTTTGTTGACATCGGTCAGTCTTACATTGTTTTTCTTTGCCTCTTCTTGAAGCTGATGAATTGTTATTTCCTGGTTCCTTGTTATTTTTAAGAGGTCTTTCATTTTGCAATCCCTAGCTGAAAAGCTGTCTTCATGGTCTGAAATTCTATCTTCATTTTTGTTCAAGCAGTTTTCCAGCTTTTAATGGAATTTTTAATTTCCTGAATATCTGTTTGAATCTGTTTCATGGACTGTAATTCTTTCCTATATTGTTCATTCAAGGTTTTCATCATTTTTCTGTATTCATCCTTTTTATTTATGTCTTCTTTTGTTATGCTTCTTTTGTTTGCTATTCTTTCATTATGGTTGTCATTTCTTTTTTTACTTGAGTAATTATTTCTGATCTGATTTGTTCTATAGCTGGATATAGTTGTTTCTTTACTTCAAATGCTCTCATTTCACAAATTTCAAGTGTGTGACTTCCATGTTCTTTATGTCAATGTCTCCTAGAGTTGTTGTGGGTGAGGTGAGGTCTGAGATTGCATTTTGCTCCTTCATTTTGTCAGTTTTGAAGCTCCTTAGGTTTGTCAGGATTCAGGGTTGTCTCTTGATGGGAGTGGGAGATAGAGCACAGAATCTTTCCCCTCCCATGAGGCTCCTTCAATATAATTGTAAAGTACATTAAATTTAAAAAATGATCTAAGTGCTTAGGAAAAGTTTTTTTTCCTCTTTAAAAGAAGAGCATCTAAAATGACATAAATCTTAGAATTAGGAAATCACCATATTTTGGTTCCCCCAAAGAATGACAAAACCCGTGATGAATTGTGGTTGGGGAACATAATAACTCCTGCTTTCACCTACATTTATCTATTAAGCAGGGAAAATTCAGAGAGAGAGAGAGAGAGAAAGCAAGAGAGAGAGAGAGAGAGAGAGACAGACAGACAGACAGACAGACAGAGACAGAGACAAAGACAGAGAAAGACAGAGAGATGGGAATGGGTTTGGTGGTTGCCTTACATAGGAGAGCCTGAGCATATGTAATTTGAAGTTCATCTGTGTAGGATTCTTGGGTATTCTTCAGTGTTGTTGGTCAGGATGCATCAAAGAATTTAGGAGAGCTATTGGTGGCCATGCTATGATGACTCCTCACACCTCGTCACTCGCTTGCCCTGCTTGACCCTGTTGTAGAGTGGTGAGTACACTGAGGCCTAGGCCTACTTCTTCCTGTACTCTCTGGGAATGCTCATTTCCCAGTGCTATGTGAAAAGAAAAGAGCAATGAGGGAAATGTCTTTTCTAAATTTTATCTGTATATTTCAATGACCTGTTTTCAAATATTTAGTGATAATTTTCTCTTTTAATATATTTACTCTGCTGATTGATTTTACCCTGTATTTGTAGTCACCAAGGTCTGAGTATTGTAATTTTAATATCGTATGATTAAAATGGGCAAAATCTTGGTTTCTGTTACAAAATGTAAAGTGGATGATCTGAATATAGGAAGTAATATTTTCTAGATGGGAGCATTTCACTCTGCCATCTTCTGATTTTAGTTGTTGCTTATATCAGTTTTCTTGAAATAGATTTTTAAATCTATTCTCCTAGGAATAAAGATAAAGCTCAAAGCTCTTCTTGAAGGGGAATTAAGCACATTTTAGTTATTCTTATATTTTAGAATATCTGATTTCAAATAAATCTCACATGTCATACTGAAAAGACACAAGGAGATGTTGTGTTAAGGAGACTTCTTTGCAGTTAAACAGCTCATCCAGTGTGTGCATCCCATGGATGAAGCACTTCTCTTTACTGGTAAAATTATTAGGAGGGACGTCATAGAGGAGAAGTAATGAGAAATGCAGAAAACACTCCTGCCTGGGAGGAACCATAGGCAGTGTCACAACTTCATCTTTCTGTTTGTCTGGTTGCAGTAAAGGTGAGTTAGATAGAAGAGTCAGGCTAGGAAACAATTGTTTCTCTTATTCTGTTAAGTTTGCATGTTGTGTCTTGACATTTGGCAATAAAGGACTCATTCTCTGACCTTGATTTTAATGCCCTGGTATTGATATATTTTCCAGAGAAAAAGTGTTACAATGCCAAAGTATAGAGGTAGAAAAAGATGAGACTGGGCATAGTGAAAGAAAGTTTAGTCTTTTGAAGCTTTATTGGCGATGTAGAATTTATACATGCTCTCAGGTCTCTTACATATGAGTTTAAATTCTAGCTCTTCTACTTACCAGCTGAGTGACTTCAGCTGAGTAAAGATTCAGTCTCCTCATTTTAGATGTAATACGATCTTCCTAATTGGGTATTAACTGAAATTATATATATTACATATATATTAGCATACAGTAAGAACTCAATAAATGGAAATTATTACAAATAAAGTTTTAGGTAAAGGAAACATATCAGGAAGTAAACAATATAAATATGAGGAGAAGGATTCTTTGTGGACATAAAATTTAGGATTGGATTTTTAAATGCCATTTCTTTTACCAAGTATGGTTAGTTCTGCTCTGCTGGCAATAAAAAGTATGTTTAGTTACTTTCTTGAGCTACCATCAAGAAACATAAATAAATGAACAAGATTCAATGCATTTGTGGAATACTTTATATTTTATGAAATCAAATATCACCTTCATAATATTTACCACATTCTCAGATCACCTATATTGTTTTCTTAATTTTCTTCAAATTGACTTACCTTTAAAAACCCTCATTTAAGCAACATCTGAAAATTTGTATATTTGCTATGTAAAGTGTTATATATATATATATATATTTGCTGTACTCTAAAACAAGTATCTTTCAAAAGTTCTACTTATAGCCCGTGTATCATCTATAATCTTCTGAAGTCCTTCCAGTACTATATTACTGTGCTTTGGAAAACACATTTTCCTCCTTGGTCATAAAATAATTATATAGGGTAAACACAGGTAGCAGGATTGTCCTATTGCAAAGATAAGGAAATTAGGTTCATGGATGATTTTTTTTTTTTTCAGTACTGGAGATGAACCCAGGGCCTCGCATATCCTAAGTGAGTACTCTACCACTGAACTTGAGCCCCTAGACCAGAAAAAAAAAACACCTTATAATCAGTAAGTAATCAGAATTACCCTGGTTTCATGTTTCTTTCTTTCATGTCCAGTGTTCCTACTGTACCACTAGCTCCTCTAGGGAAGGCAAATTTAAAACTAAAAGTAAAATTTTATACATTTAAATCTGAATATTTTGAAATTTTGTGGTAATTGGAAGATAGATCAAACCGATGAGAAATTAACAAACAGGAGGTCACCAAGTTGTGGTTGATGGCTTGACTGTTCTTGATTATCTCAGCCTATTCATGGCCTTGTATAATCCCCTCCATTTGAATAACTTCTACCAAACGGACAGGACAGCCTTGAGAAGATGTTACCTTTCAGGTAAATTTGGAAAAGATTTAATCATCACTATGCTAGAAGACTCTCTCTTACATTTGTGAAGCAAGCTGCCATATGACAAAAGCCAATCCTTAGGTATTTTAAACCACTAGTTTTTTTGGAGTTAGGGGCTAACTTGTTATTCAGCAGGATCAGCTCCAGTGTGCAGAGTCATCTCCAGAGGTAATTCAGTGGAGTGGAATCAAGTGAACGCTGCTGGCCATAGCTCCAGGCACTTGCATTTTCATTGGATGGTGACATCTAACGTTGGACATCTTTCCTTTCTCTCTTATTCTCTCATTTTATCTTCTCTTTCCTTCTTTTGCCCATTCCCTTTATTTCTCCCATTCCTTTCTGTAGTTTTAACTAATAGAGTAGCTAGATATTTAAAGGCAATAACAATGCAAAGGAAAACTCCAGTATCTACAAAATATTGTAATTTATACTTTGCACCTACAGTGCCCTGCCTGGGGCTTCATGTGTGACAGGTGCATATGTAGTGTATCGGTTGGGGTTCAGTAGAGGAATAGATTCAATATAAAATATGATGTATGAAGGATTTACAAAGTAGGCTGACAGTGGCCACCTGCAGGGTCAGGGGTGGAGGAATACAAAGGGGCTGTTCGTGTGCCGGAGAGCTGCAGGATCCAGTGAGAAGTTGAAGACCTGGAGCTCACTTAAGAGTCTGGTGCAAGTCTGTATCTGAAAACCAAAGATTCTGCTTTAGAAGACTGAAGTCTATGCTGCAGGGCTAGGTATCCTGTGCTAGAATCCTGAGCCAGTGTCCATATGTGATAACAAAGACTGAAACTCTTCAAAGAAGCAAAAGGGAAGACATTTTCTTTTCATCTTTAGTCCACCCAGTCTACAAGCCTATTGGTTGGCGCCATTCACATTTAACAATATGTGGATTTGTCTTACAGTAAGTCAGTCTAATCATTTAGACAAACCTAGAACTATGCTCCACTAGTCTGCTTAGTGTTTCTTATTCAAATTGACACCATGATTACTATCACATGTAGGAAGTGCTCAGCAAAGGTTTGCTGTTGGTGTTACTGAATTATGGTGAAGCTATTTCTTTGCTGCCTATATGTACTGGTCAGTTTTCCCAAAGCTGGGACAAAATATCTGTCACCCAACCATTTACAGGAGGAAAGTTTTAATTTGGCTTATAGTTGTAGAGGTTTAGTTTATTGTTGACTGACTCTGAAGTAGAAACCTCATGGGGCAAGGGCTTGGTAGAGCAAAACTGCTCAGTTCTTGGCAGCCAGAAGCAGAGCACAGAGAAAGGGCACCAGAAAGGAAGAGGTTAGGGACCAGATACCAGAGATATTCCCAAGGCCATGTTTCCAGGACCCACCTAGAACCATGTAGAAGTATGCTTCATTAATTTCTCAAGCTAATGCAGTTGATGATCATATGTCATGCCATGCCATTTTGAATTTTTATATTTGTATTCATGGGAGTACTTTTATTCTTTTTCAGAACATGTGTACTCATGTTTATTTTCTTTTCTTCTGTAGGCAATTACTAGCACTGGTTGTTTGGACCACTTGCTGAATAAGATGTGAAATGATTTTTCCTGCAGGTATTCCCTCTACAAAATTAAAAGCATTAGGAATGAGGAAATAACATCTATGCTTCACATTCTGTTACTGATTTCTCCTAGTTTTTCTAACCTTTGCGCTACCTAATATTTTCAGTTTTGTGATGGATTTGCTTTTATCTCACATGAACAAGTAACTGAAGCTGACTTTTTAATAAAAGGAGGGATAGAATAAGTGGTAGATGGAGAAAGTGTATATTTGGACAAATCTGAATAGTAAATCCCTCACTGTATCAGAGCAAAGTTTAATAATAGCACTCTTAAACACATATGTAAATGAATCACCCTATAAAAACTTTTAACAAGTGCTGACAAGTCGGATGGCAGACTTACCCTGAAACCTGCCTCTCCAATAAAAACCTCATAATTAAAAACAAGGCTGTCTATAAAAGCATAATATGTAATAGAAATTATTTGAAACTGGTAGATTTGACTAGAAAGTCAAAATAAGTTTTTTTAGGAAAAAATTATTTACCTTCACAGTGTAAAACCAGCAGACTATCATCTATATTTGAGCTGTGAAAAGATACTTGCTCCAATAATTAATACTCACTGACTTTGGACCAGTAGCAGATTGAGATAATGAAACTTTTACTGATCTTGTGAGAAGAGTTTTAGTGTTGGCCATGTATTGAGAGAATGTCTGCTGTGTGCCAGATACTTTTTAGCCATTGAATGTGCTACAATAATTCATCCTTTTTACACTCAGAAAGCAATGAACTATATTTTAGTTCTATTAAAATGAGTCTTACAGTGGTTTAATAAATAGTAATAGTACTAGTAAGATCATTTGTAGTAGTAAATAGTAAGTGGCCATAGCAGCTACTTGAACACAGTTCCCTTGATTCCCTAAATTATGCTCTATTTATCAAAGGTACAGCCTTGATAAAGGATGTGAAATTGATGAGTATATGGAAGCCAGTGAATAGGATACAGTTGTGGCAATAAACCAGATCCTGCTGAACATGTGGTAGAATGGATAAGAGAATGTTATTTGTTGCTACCTGTTTTCAATTGATTATCACCTAATATGTGTTCCATATTAAAATTCCATTATTTTAGCCTGCAAATTCGCCCATCCAGACTTGCCTCACTCTGACAAGCACACACTAGTGAAACAGATTTATCATGTCCTTCGTTCAGAGGCCACTATGACGAAGGGTCCAAATTTGAAATTGGAATTCAAATTCTACAAAGCCTTTGCACTACATTTGCAATGTGTGCTTCCTTGACTTTCCTTTTTAGGTGCCACTTTAGTGAGACACCCTGTGAGACACTGAGGTGAGGAGTAGCTGGAGTTAGAACTGGTGAGAGGATGAAAGGCTTAGTGAATAAATTCAAATTCTAAAACAATCTCTGTCCAATTCATTATTATTGGTGTGGTGCTAGGGATTGAACCTGGGGCCTGTAACCAAGATCTACCACATAGTCATATCCCCAGCCTCCCTTTTCAACTCAGTATTAAAGAGTGGAATCTACGCATAGGCAGAATGTCTCAAGCTAAGTATAATAAATAATTTGACTGTAGTACACACCCATTTCTTAGAATTTCATAAGTCTCTGAAACTTCTTATACTCAGCCTTTAAAAAAAAAAATCTGTAGTGGCGTACTGCATTCTGTGGACCAACTTTCTGCAGAGGGCCGGGGAGTAAATTGTTTAGCCTTTGCAGGCTATGTGGGTCTTGTCAAAATGATTCAGCTATGCTGTTGTAGCACCACAATAGCCATAGACAATGAAATGAAGAAATGAGGATATTTGTGTTACAATAACTCTTTATTTGCAAACCCACACAGCGGGACAGAGTGGACACAACGGTAATAAATTGGTGATGATAGTGTAGTGGAGACGGTTCATTTGGAGATGGATTTTGGCTCTGCTATTCTAGCTGAGTATTTTTGGGAAAATATTTAATTTAGATTTGATTTAGTTTCCTATCTTTGAAATGAATTATCAAACTTATTTCATGAGATTATTATGAAGATTGATCTATATAGCAAAATATAGCAAACTATCTGGCACATATATCTAGTAAATTATGCTTATTATTGTACTATTAATTTATCTTAGTTTTTCCACTTGCTTGTTGTTATCTAGTATATTCATAGTGAACTAATCAATGCCATCAAGGACAACTGGAACTTTTTTGCTGCTTCACACTGAAGCTACCTCTTCTTCTCTTCCATCTCTTCTTTCTTCTTCTTTTCTCTCACTCTTCTTCATTCTTCCTCTCCCTCCTTTTCCTTTTCCTCCTCCTTCACTCCCTCTCTCTCCTCTTCTTTCACCTCCTCTTCCTTTTCTCTTTCTCTTACCTCCCATCCCTCCTCTTCCTCCTCTCCCTCCACTTCCTACATCCTCTACTTCTTCCTCCTTGTCTTCTTCTCCCTCTTTCTTCAGGATAATTGGGGCTGTACCCAGGGGCACTATCACTGAGCTATATCTCAAACTTAAAAAATTTTTTTGGGGAGGACAGTATCTCATTAAACTGCCCAGGCTGGGCTCAAATTTAGCAATCCTCCTGCCCCATCCTCCAATGTAGCTGGCGTTACAGGTGTGCACCATCAAGATTGGCTCAAAATATTTTCTACTGAAACTAGGAACTACTTTAAAGATTTCTCGTGTTTAATTCATACTACTGAATGAATATTACTTTCTTTTAGTTCAGTTTCTGTACTTCAAATTCCTTTTCAAAAGAACTTTGTAGACGTGGGTGCATGTGTTTGTTTTTCCTCATTTTGTCTATTGGGTAATCATGCATATGTCGACTGACCACAGAAATGGGTCTCACTGCCCCCTTGACAGTAAGCTGACATGAATTCAGACCAGCCCTGATAGTCCTGTGACTGGGAAAGTCTAGTCTTGTCAAGTCAGTCTGTGGTGCTAGGAGTGGCTGGATGTTTTACTTGTGGAACACTGGTACAGATGTGGTGACTGCTTCTCTGAGTATTTGTTTTTGTCTTCTTTGTGAAAGGTCACTGGCTGATTTGAGTTGCTAGGTTGAGCCCCACATCCTGTATATGCCACACTGGCTTTCTCTTTATGTCATTCTGCCTCATATCTAGAGAATAGTTTGGCTGATCCAGTGGTACTCTGGAGTTTTATCTTTATAAATTTTCAATAGGTGAGAATGTCCCAGTCACATCTGAGGAGCCGGAATCATTGTAGACATGAACTTACTCAAAGAGGAATGAGTATGTGTGTGTACGTGTGTGTGTGCATGTGTGTGCATGTGTGTGTGTGTGTGTTTATGTTTGTAGTACTGGAGATTAAACACAAGGTCTCATGCTTTACTACTGAGATACATCTGCAGTCTGTCAAAGAGAAATTTTTGGCTAAAAGAGGAAATTGTGTCGATCATTATGAAAAAGAAACCACGGAACAGGGCCTAGGTTGTAAACTTAACTCTAAATGTAAGTGCTACAGTTAACACACATTTGTCAGTTCCACGTCATGAAAAAGACAATTAATCCTTTCTTCTTTTCTTGAGTGCTTTTTCTGTTTGTCCTTCTCCCTCATTTCTTATAATGCAGAGAAAGAAAAATGATAGCAGATTACCTTAGGCTGATGTGGGGCAAGAAATCCATTTAATAAAAAAGTTGGGAAAAATACATTGCTTATTAATTGAAATTATAATATGCATGAATTAATTAGATTGTAGGCTTTAAACGTGAAAATAAGGCTTGCAAATTAGCCACTGAGAAAAGGACAAAAACAGCCAAGAATATGCAGGACAAAACTAAAAATCTTCACACACTGTACATTTGGCTATAAGATAACTTTTTTGGTAGGTAAAAATAGGTAATAGAAACACCAACAAAAGAAAACTTATACAAAATTTAAGTATATATAATTGTAAAAGTATAACATAACAGTTTTTAAGTTGCAGCAAATAATAAACTTAGTCTGGAGACTAGAGTCTTTCTGCCTGGCTGTTCTCTTTCACTTCTGAAGGTATGAAAATGTTCCCATGCTAAAGCCACCTCATTCTTTTAAAGTAATGAGATATCTTTAAATTTACTTATATTTATTAATGTGTATTTGCTTTTTTTTTTAGTTTACTTAAAAGGGTTTATAGTTGCTTTTTTATTACAGTTAGAAGTCACATGTCTGTTTAATAGATATTGTTCTTTTCTGTAACTCCCCAGGCTCCATGCATACCTTTGAGAATGATCATTGAAAGTACACCTGAAAGGTCTCTGGGGCGGCATCGTAGAAGCTGATTTCAGCTTGAGTCTACGTGGCTCTTCCACATTCGAACAGTAGTGCATCAGTTTCGTTTCAACCAATTTTCCCTCCCTTCTCACTTATCGTTCTCATTTATTTGTATATAGGTCTGGCCTCCTCACTCCTCTGACCATGCCTTGTTTGTCTTGTATTAGTCATGGCTTCTGTTACAGAACCCAGCCCAGAGTGGTTGCTCAGGAGATATACGTTGGAGAAATAATTATACATCAGCTAAAGTGCTCATTTCGATTCCTATATCTGAGCAGCTCTAGCTTTTTGGGTGAGATAAAGAAGAAATACAGGTTTTAGGCATATGTTACAGGTTAGCTTGGAATGTGATAGCTGCCACACAAATGCAGAGCCTTCTGTGGCTTTCCAGTATGAACTCATTTCTATCATCGCCATGCCTCCGCGTTGGGTGACTCTTACCCTGGCATGTCTTGGCAGGACTCTATTTGGTTTGCGTAATCCACATTGGCTTCTAGTTTCAACAAGAATTGTTTACACGCATTTAATTTTAGCTCTTAGGCTATAACATGTCATTGTTCTTTTTACTTATCTCCTTACTTTTGGAAACAGGACAGGCATCTTCAATTCTTGCTGTTCCTGTTTGGTGTGCTCTTAGATTAATTTTAGCTTGCTCTTCAGCTTTCATGACATGCAAGATATTTTCCAGCCGTATTTCCTGCATAAGAAAAATATAGACCATGTTACCACAAAGGGAAGTGGAGAATGGGGGAGATTATTTAAAACATTCAGGGATCTCATACCCTGCTTTGGAAGGAAATTAGAGCAAGGTACTTGGATTAATGTACCTCGCTTGATTATTCTATATTCAATTTAAAGGATAAAACATGCCACTCTTACTCCATTTTATTTGTTGTTGTCGTCACAGTGGACCTGAAAAAAATATATTTCTGGCTTACTTTTAAAAATCAGGGCTTAATAGAATTACTTCATTTTCATATTTTGGGGGAAATGAATACTTCAGGAAAATAATAATGAATTGTGGGAAAGCAATGATTTCCTAAGAGTAGACCATTGAAACTGAAAGTATTTAAGACAGTCTTGCACAAAAGTCTTGCAAAATTCTATTTCTTTATGGTACTTACGCAATCATATTTCTTATTGACTTTCCATAAAATTTTTTACAAGAAGCTCAAAGATATAAAAATAAGCTTATAGGAGGAGATACATTTATGGTTTCTTCTATGGTACAATATATGCAAAACTATGGAGTTTTACAGCACAATTTTTATGGTGATTCTGGAGGAGACAGGAAATCTAACAAATTGAAGGAGTTTGCCACCTACAGGAGACATGTGAAATTCCACTTTTCTACAGGTTTCTCCAGTAGGATTCTTTCCTTCATTTAATTGTTTACACATTTAATTATCAAAAAGTAGAAAGCTTAGTTATTGTACCAGTGCAGATTTGATAAATCTATTCAAGATCTATGAACTCAAAGAAACAAGAAAATGTATCTTATTTTAATTGGACAGTCCGTGTTTAAAATCTTTTAAAAACTATTTGTTATTATCTTAATTTGTAGTACTGGGTATTGAACCCAGGGTCTTGCTTATAGTAGGCAAGTGCCTAAGCTATATGTCTAGCTGAAAAATCTTTAATTTTAAAGAGAGTATGACACAACCATCTGGACAATTCTGGATATCTCTATTTGGGAAGGATACTACTTTCAGTTTTGGGGTATAATAAAATTCATTTTTATTCATCTTTTTTTCTTCTTCTTTTTTAATCTTTGACAAGTTTGGTACAGACCGGTGCAATTTCTTCATGTTTGATATGCATGAGATGTAATTTCTTCATCAAGGTATTCACAGTGTAGCAGATTAGCGATGGAGGGTAATAACTCTGATATATATCAAATAACAGAGATAATGTCTAACATAAAACCATCATTTGATGAAGAATATATATGTATATATTCCATTTATCTGTATTTCAATTATTTCTGGAGCTAAAAAGCAATTATTTCTCTCCTTTTATATTATGAACAATATCTGGCCTAGTATGTATGCACACCAAGTACTGAAGCAATAGTGATTTCAATACTGATTAGTTTGGAGTGAAACTTAGAAGAATTTCAGACATATATTAAACTGAGAAAATTTCCAGTAAGGGCATACAAGATTTTTCTCTTGTCAGTATTCTCAATGTGATTAGAAATTTCTTTGCCAAACATTTCTAGGAGACTATAGATGAAATATTTTATAATTTGTTTTTATTAGTCCATGTTTGCAGTACATAGTGATTACGTTTATCTTGGGGAGTTGGTGCATGTACATAATACATCTTGATTTGCTTTTCATTCCCTTCCCTTCCTCTCCTGCCCACCTTCCCGCATTTGTTGGCCCCTTCTCCTTTTACAAAAGGGGACATATTTTAAATATTTAAAACCGCATCTATGTAATTTATTATGGCCAATAATTTTTGAAAGGGGATTGAAACTTTACACATTGTTGCTCAGTAGAACTAGAATCATTGATACATCCCCAAGAGGAGGCCATGTCGTTTACAAGAGTCGCTTTTGAGCTTTCCATGCTCTCTCTCTGCAAGGGCCACCTCAAACACCTCCAGTAGCCTTCTTTTTCTGGACCCAGTATGACTTTTCTTTCAGCTCACATTCATATGGTATTAAGACTCAGCTCTGCAAAATAAAATATTCTATCATTGTTTGGGTTGTATTTTAATCGTGTGCCATCTGTTTAATTTGTATTTCAGTATCTGTAAGGGTAGTGTTTTCATTATACTCTTTTGATTATAAGCTTCTAGAAGGTAGAGGTCAGCATTATTTCATTCATTGTTTTGGAAATATAAGTCTTCATAATCAAAGTGGAATATCAGACTATGGTAGCTGTTTGAGAAATTTATGCAGTTTTTAAAAATCCATGCTTACAAAAAGAGATAGCAACCAATCAGGCATGACACACTGCATGGTTTCTTTGTTTTTAACTCCTGCATGAAATTTGCCAAACTTTCAGACCTTGGAAATTTTCTCACTCCACTTGTTATGTATAGAGTTGTGTCCCTCCCACCCTAAATTGATATGTTGAAACTCTGACCCCTAGTGCTCCCAACTATGACTTTATTTGGAAAATGAATCATTGTAGATGTAATTGGTTAAGATTTGACCTACCTGGAGTATGATGAGCTCTTAATCCAATATGCCTGGTATCCTCATGAAAGGAAAATTTTGGTAAGACAGAGATGTATATGGAGAATGCCATCTGAAGGTTGTATTTATCCTGCTGCAAGTCAAGAAACTAGCAGAAGCTAGGAAAAAGGCCTAAAAGGATCCTTGCCTAGTGCCTTGAGAGGGAATGTGACTGTGCTGACTCCTCCATCTTGGACTTCCAGTCTTTGGTACAATGAGACAACAAATTTCTCTTCCTGAGCCACTCAGTTTATGGAACTTTGTTATAACAGTCCTTGCAAAGTAACACATTTTAACTGAGGAGCAAAGAAAATTCTGTAACTACGTAATTATCTTCTTTTATTCTTATCAGCATCCTAAAGTGCAGAGATTAGAGCCTTCTATATGCAAATTAGGAAATGAAGCCTCAGAAAAATCAGATGACAAGTTCAAGGTATTGTGGTTGTTTTGTTTTAGTGTCAGTGTTTGATCCCAAGTCTCTTTTCCACCAAAATGTCACCCACCCATTCACTTCTAACCCAATCCAGGTGCTCACAAACAACCAGACTACCACTGGAACAAGTACACAAATGGTCATTGAGAAGGAAGTCATGACCAACATCAGACTGTCAGTCAGGCAGGAAAAGCTTTAAGAAGCGAAGCAAATATATAGAATACACTAAAGATGGTGGGAATCTTTGTATGTGTGGATTCCCTGTGCCTTTAGGAAGGAACTCCGAAATATACCCGAGTTAGTTCAGGCAAGAGGAAAGAGAAGGTTGTAGATGTCTGATGCCTCTTTTGTAGCTGGGTACCTAACACCTTCATCGCACAAATTCTTATGAATATGGAGATGCACATTCCACAAATTAATGCACTGTAATATTGTCATGCAGTCTGATTTGATTTTATTGAAATTTTTGTTAGGTAGACGGGGCTCTAAGTTGTCTTAATGAGGAAGCCAAAATATTCAAGAGATTCCCTGACTTCCCAGGCCAGGAGGTAAGCCTTGCTGTCAGCATCAATCCCCACGCTTTCTGATGTCAGTTCAGCATTCTTTCTATAATTTCTCATTGCCTGGAGAAACAGCTTGGCTCTCTATGACTTTTCATACTACTACCTCTTTCTCATTAGCTGTCCACCAAAGCAAAAACTCACATGAAAACAGAAAAATGGAACAGAGAGGTTGGTGGTAGAAGAGAGAAAAATAATGTTCTTCAGTGCAAAAGAGATTTCTTGGGAGGAAAAGAAAAAAACAGGGGGGAACTCTGAGATCCTGAAGAGGTATGCGTAAGATGAGCAGCTTGTAACTTGTGAAGAGACTGTCTAGTTTTTGAGATCCTGCTCTGAACCATTTTTTAAGGTGAAAGAAATTCCAGTTAACCCCTCCTGATTCATTTATTGGAGAGGACTTTGTCAAGAAGACTGTCCAAAAAGCTTTTTAACGTTGTTCCACAAGCATTGTAATCCTGAGAAAAACTTCTGCTTACTTGGAAAATTGCTTAAAGAGGAACAAGAAAATTTGCTTAGTTTTCCTGCATGAATGTGCAATACTGTTGTGAAAGCAAGTTCACCTTTCTGAATCTACAGCCAAGGACAGAAGAGAACACTTTCTTGAGGCTTTGAGCTTTTTGGTTCAAGTCTAATGGAAGAGGGCAATACCAGAGACTAATTTTATTTATGTTATTTCTTTTTCTGCACCTATCGTAATTTTTTGATGATTCATGACAGGTACTATATTTTGATTCCAGTTATTATTATTCAATACATTTAAATTATTTTAATAAAGACATTTGTAGATTGTTGACATTAAGAAAACTGAATCAGTTTGACTTATATTTCTCTGTAGTTGAGAAGAAAATTCACACATTCCAAAGCAAGTGTTTTCATTTTGAAAAAAAGAATTAAAGATCAGCCAGAAGCAATAGGGAGTAGCTAACTCTTATGCTTTTATTTATGGGTGGCTAAAGTTCAGATTTCTCAACCTACCATAATCTCAGTGTAACTGGCCAAATTCCACGGCGGATAATGAGATCTGGCTTACCAGACAGATTTGTTCTTGCGATCTGTTTGCCAAGTTTGCTGTGTTTTGCATGAGACATCAGACTCACCTTGCCTAGTAATGGGACCAGCCCAACAGGTTCTGTGAGTGAGATCATTGCCAGGCCTGGTAGGCAGAAGCAGTCAGTAAGTAAATGACCCAACCTTGGGTAGTAGAAGTTCTCTTTTTGGTTTTCTCTCCTATGCCCTTTTCTTCTCCAGTTCTTTAGGGGATGGGACATTCATACATCGATGCAGTCAACAAATACTTACTGAATGGGAACTGTGACCATGGCATTACAAATATAAGAATGAACTAGACAATTCCTGTCTTCAAGGGTCTGCAAACAAATAATTAAAATACTCTGTGAAAAATGTTTTTTTTTTTTTTTTTTTCAGTATCAGGGATTGAACTCATGACCTTGCGCTTGCCAGGCAGGCACTTATGCCACTGAGTTATTTCCCCAGCCCCTCAGTTAAAAATGTTACAATTCATTAAGGTCAGTAATTCAAATCTTTATTTTTTTTTCTCTGTCTTTCTCTTGTCTTTTCTTTCATTTCTTTTTTTTTTTTTTTTTGAAACAGGGTCTTTCTCTGTAATTTAGGCTGATGTTGAACTTGTGGCAATCCTCCTGCCTCAGCCTCCCAAGTGTTGGTATTATAGGTGTGCACCACCATGCCTGGCTAAATCCTTGTTTTTGTCTTTTTAAATTTTTTTAACTTTTTTTTTATGTTTTTGAGACAGGGTCTTGCTACACAGTTCAGGCTGGCCTGGAGCTCACTTTGTAGCCCAGGCTGGCCTTGAACTCTCAACAATCCTCCTGCCTCAGCCTCCTGAGTGCTGGGATTACTGGCATGTACCACCACACCTGGCTGTTTCTGTCTTTAAAAAGCAAAAATAATGATAACCATAGCAATGGTAATAAAATCTATAATTTATGGAGGAGCTTGTGTGTGTATTTAGCTTTACCTTTTTTTTTCTTTCAGTATTGGAGATTGAACCTAGGGCCTTCATACTTAGTTTTATTTATTTATTTTTATTTTGAAGCAGGGTCTAGCTAAGTTGTTCAGGATGGGCTCAAGGTTGCTATCTTACTTTCTCAGCCTCCCAGAGTGTTGAGATTATGGGCACGAGCCTGGTTAGCTTTATTTTATTTTCACAACTCTCACAAGCATGTATATCACAGAAATACGAGACAAAGGGCAAGAAAGAAGAAACAGTAGAAGTGAAACTTCATTTTGGCAAAGGTAGCTGTAAGGAACACCTGAAATGTTGGAGTGCTTGCCCTTTTTCTTTAGTCAGCAGATTCCAGAGCAGATTGTTCCTTGGAGAGCAGGAGAGTGGCGGGGGCAGAGTAACCGTTTTCATCACACATTTGCTGTTAGTAATCTTTGTTATGCTGAACCAAGGCATTCGCTTAGAAGCTTTACTTTCTTTTCATACCAGTGCCAAATTTATCATAATCTTTCATTTTTCTGTGGAGCAAATAGTGCAGTAAATCTTTTCTATAAATGTTTTATCTTAGGGGCTAGGGGTGTGACTCAGTGGTAGAGCTCTTGCCTTGCATGCACAAGGCCCTGGTGGTTCACTCCCCAGCACCACTGCCGCCACAGAAAAATGTATTATCATAAAATATTAGAGTTAGTAATATTAGGCCTTTTCACTTTACAGGGGGAAATTGAAACTCAGAAGAAATTAAGAAAAAATTTTTTGTGTTTACATAACTTACAGTACCATATAAGACTTAAAATATGGACTTGTTTTTATGTGTGTATCCACGCTTTGCTTCTAGCATACAATGGATTTCAAGTACAAACCATGCCTTCTCTGTTTCTTATCCTTAATTCTTTTTTAGCAGAGTGTCTTGGTCTTAGCTGGTGCTGAGTAATTGCTTTTTGACTAACTAAATGGTATAACAGACCCCACAAATCCGCCTTTTAGTTCTTCTTTGTCTTAAACTCTTTCTAAATCTCATTTAGCACTTCATTATTTACTTTTCCTATAAAGGCGTTAAAAACAGTGTATTGGAGAAATACTTTGATGAATAATAAAGATGCAGATATGTGAAGTAATGTGCTGTCCATTTTAATTTTTATGTGTTCTGGGCATAGACATTATATTTCAGGATGGTCAAAATAAGAAAGATGAAACATACAAAGATGTATAGAAGATATTCGTTAAATGTTTTTATTACACATTTACATGAATGACGGGAGCTATAGGATATAATGAATTTATTTTAGCAATCATTGTAAAACAAATTAGCTAAAGATTGCTTGGAAAAACTGAGAACTTTCTAGGTGTTTCTTTTTTTTTTTTTCTTTCTAGTGTTTCTAAAGATTAAGTTATCCAATCATCACTCTGCTTCTTTTCACAATAGTCCAGTTAAAGTGTAGCTCTTGCTTGGTTAGTGTACAGGAATGTGATGTTTTTCAAGATTTTACATTTGGTTTTCAGTGTAAGTTGTTTTATATATTTTGTTGCTGTTCTACTAATAACTGAATCGTTGTAGAGTCATTTTGTAAAGCAGCACTCTAACTTTTAATCCTCTTTGGTCTGAGGTTCACTTCCATTATATTTATGAAGCCCGATTTTTACCTGTGAAGGTCAGTGCATAATGCACCCTCCTTTTTAACCCTCTGGATGTTTTGATAGCTTGATGAAGTATGACAAGCTTCTTCTGCCTCCCCCTCCTTCCTGCGCCTCTTCCCCTAGCAGGTTTTGTATTCCTTTTGGCATCTGGAGTTCTTTTTCTGCCAAAAATGAGTCAGATAGAGAGGAAATGTTTAACCCACATTTTTCATCTTGGCTGGGAAAATAGATTTGAAAGAAAAGAGTGACTGAATATGTTTCACTAGAACCATGATGCAAACTTCTTAATTCTGCATTAATTTAAAAAGCACAAAATGATGACTTTTTACCGTGAACACATTTCACAAAATCAATACTATTTTTAGAAATTTTTCCAAAAGAAAAATTGTGTGTGTGTATGTATGTGTATGTTAATATCTAGTCTCTTCTCACAGTGAATTTCATTTTACAAGCATAAATAATATTGTAAGAGTAAGAGTAAAGAGCAAATAGTTTTTTTAAGAGAAGGGAAGGGGCTGGTGATTTAGCTCAGCGGCAAAAGCGCCTGCCTGGCAAGCGCAAGGTCGTGAGTTCGGTTCCTGGTACCGGAGAAAAACCAAAAAAACAAAAACAAACACACAAAAAAAAAAAAAGAGAAGGGAAAATATGCATAGAATTGTATGATGAAAAGGAATTACTTGTAGGCTGGTATAGAATAACTGCTATTTAATGCTTATCATACATCAACATTTAACATTAATAAAAATACCTCATTTCATGATATAATCACTGAATCTGTTAAATTTCATAAATGTAGAGACCAAGGTTTGGAGAGGATTGTTCACTCAGTTACACACTGCTAATTAGAGGTGGAAGGGACCTTGAATCCTGAGTCTCATCTAGGTTTTGAGTTTCATCTCTGAAATCCTTACAGCTTTTTTTTTCCTTCTGAGACAGAGTTTTGCTATGCAGCTCAGGCGGGCCTTGAACCCAATTTGAAGTCCAGGCTGGCCTTGAACTCACGGCAATCTTCCTGCCTCAGCCTCCCGAGTGCTGGGATTACAGGAGTGAGCCACCACGCCTGTCACAGCTTGTTTTTCAGTACTATCTTAGCAAATATACAAATGGCTCAGCTTCACTGAATTAATTACTTTAAATAATTAAATTAATAATTTAATAATAATGAAGTTAATTATTTTTCCAGTGTCAATGCTCAGGGAGCAGACTGCGTCGGGGGGCGGCGATTGTTGGTCCCTGGTGGTAGCTGTGGTGCTGTCAGGGGGCGTGGCGAGGCACAAGCTGCCCGTGCTCTTTGCCACATGCGGGTCAGAAAGTAGATCACTCGGTGTCTAAACTGTGCTTGGGGCTTGTGTTCTTCACCAGAATCTTGGCGTTAAATGAACCATACAACTTAGCAATATGCCATGAAAATAAAGACACAGCACTATCAAATTCTACCCATAATGTAAACTGTGCGTGGAAAATTGTGGTCCAAGCTCTTTGAAATGCTCATCAACTAACATGCACATTATTTATTTATTTATTTATTTTCATGAGAATAAAAAATTTAAAAAACATTGAAACTGACACAGAATTTCAAAGCACGATGATAGAAAATCAGCAATGGTTGTTACAGTACACACTGTTATCTTCAAAGCAGTCCTTCAGATTATCAGATATGAGCATAGCATGCACATTTATTGAACAATATTTTATGTACATTGCAGTAATTCAGTGCCACACTACAGCATCACAAACTGGACCTAAAATGGGTTCATTTGCTTCATTAAATAGTGAACATTAAATAGGCAGTGATTTTATTTGTCCTGGCCTTAGAACATAGGACAGATATTTGTGACAATCTGAATCTCTCAGATGCTTTGATAAAACTCTCAGCATCTTTGAATACTTTCTTTTCCTCCAAATAAATTTTCCTGTATCAAAAGAAGTCATTAGTATGACTCCCTAGACTTTAAAGCCCCCTCAAAGTGTTGCAGTTTGCCTACTTGAATTTATTTAGTTAAATCAGAGCAATAACATAAAAAATGCACAGATTCCCATTTCTTGAACAGTATGCTAGGGACCTGATGCATATCATTTTGTTTGATTTTACTAGCATGTTCGTGACCTAAGGCACTACTTTAGACGTTAAGAAACCACAGAAAATTAGGGAAATTTTCATTGATGAAGGCAGAATTTGAACCCATGTACTTAACCACTGAACTGATGGCCTTTCCTCTCAAGAAACGGCTTAAGGATGTTGCAGAGATTTAACTGAATATAAATAGTTGCTTCAAGAGAGGCTCTGGTGTATTGGTTTAAACTAGTCAACTGTTCCAAAGTTGAAAAGCTGAATTATTCTATTCAATTTATGAGTACAGTTATACCATATTCAGTGTGTCTCCCTACTACATGCACTACACATATTAGAAAGTTTTCCAACTCAGTACTTCACTCTAGGACAAAACTGAGAACATTTACTTGTAATATATCTAACTCCAAAAAAAAAAAAACCACGTTAACTAACATGCGGGGGCTGGGAACAGCAATCTTTTAGATATGAACCCTAATTTAATAAAAGTTCCCAAACAATGTATTGCCACATCTGAAATAGTTGTAGTGTAAGTGGAATGGCCAGAGAGTTTAGGAAAAGTTCCTTCCTGTTCTGTTTTATTACAGAGTTCCACGGGATTAACCAGAGACGCAGCCCTTCAGGCTACATGTATGTTGTACAGCTGCCTTCAGAATCCCCTCCCTCATACTGCTTCCTCCATGTCACCCTCCCAGTGACCATCTGCTCTGATACAAGGGGACCATGTACCAGCTGGACCACATAGGTCAACCTTAAGTAGCAAGATGAAAGCCACAGCGTTCTGGAGTAGGGACAGGGGAGAAACACAGCCCCCTTGTTGTAAGGTAATGCACACTTCACAGGACTGTGATGAAGGAAACAAAATGATGTCTGTAAAGTGCTTTGTACATTAATGGGCCTATAAACTCCAAATAACCAGGAGTTATTATTACTTTTTTCTCAAAATATTTTCTCTAGCCTCTCAGCAATCATGAGACTCTGTCTTACACAGACTCCATGGTTAGGAGGACTTGAAGAACCATGATCTAAAAGTTCAAACACATTTTCTTTTCTCCCCAAAGGAGAAATCTCTGCTTTGAAATATCCAGATTGTATATATCACTTAACCAAATGATTGCAAAATTTATACTTCACTTTTATCTGTTAGAAAACATTTTTAAAAATTATGTGCATAAAAATTATGTGCATGTACATTTGTGTAATGGGCACACACACACTTAAGTGCATATGCATGTGTGTACCTTCTGTGTCAGTTTTAGGGGTTATTTTTGCAAGGCGAAACAATATAATACAGGACACATATTTTCTATGATTATTTATAATAGTCACCCAAAGAACGATACACAAGAGTGCAGGAAATATGTCCACACACCAAGACCAAGGAATGTAGCCAAGGGCCTAGATCCCACGAAAATGTTCTACATGAGTCTAGCTGAATACCTAGAGCTCATAACAGTTCCTCCCATGAATCCAGCTGGAGTCCCAGAGTCCACGACAACGTCCCTTGGAGGCCTGTTTCATGGATCTGTGCTGGGAAGGCCCAGAGGTCAGTGGTGGGATCTAGGAAGTCTGTGTCAGCAGGCTGAGGGATCTGTGCCAGCAGGCTGAGGGGTCTGTACTGGAGCCAGGAAGCAATGCTCAGAAGAAGCAGAGCTCCCCCGAAAGGTACCACAGCCATCTGCAGCAACAGTGAGGTCCTGAGCTTCTCTGATGATCAAGATGGCTGAGTTCCCATCGGGAAGCTAACACAGCAAGCTTCTTCTGGAGACCAGCAGTGCACCATCTTCCCCACCGAAGCCAGGAAGTGATGCTCAAAGCGAGGACCAGAGCTCCCCCAAAGTGAACCAAAGCCATTCTCAGTGCCAACGAGGTCCCGAGCTCCTCGGAGGATGAAAACAGCCAAGTTCATCAGAAAAGCCAGCACGACAAGCTCCTTCAAATCAGCCTCCATGGAGCCCTTTATAGCTTCTACCAGCTCCCAACAGCCTTTCTCCACGCCCAACAGCATTTTTAGTTCCTAAAAGCCTTTTTTCTTTTTCTTCTGGTCTGCCTCTTATGCTGCTGGCAACAATTCCCAGGTGGGCCTCCCACGCCCAGCACCACGCTTACTCAGTTCAGCTGGGGGTAATAAATTGACCATCAGTTGTCAATCCACTACACCTTTTATAGCATTTTGCTTATCTGTTCTCTCCTATGACATGCTCTAAACTCTGTGTGGTGTATTTTGTAATACCATACTTTGTGATTAAAAGAAAACTAAACTCTAAAAGCAGCCTGGCTTGGTTAAAGGCCTTGCAGTTGACCTGGGATAGAGCTGGGGTTTTCTGACCCCCTCTCACTTTTTTATCCTTTCTACTGCCTGATGACTGTGGAAGTGAAATCCACTAGCATTTGGCTTCTGAAGAAGTTCCAGCTGAAAGGGAATCAAAGGAGAAAAGTGTTTGAAAGCAGCATGGCTGAACTCTAGTTAAATGTTAAAATTCTTTTGGGCAGTATCTCCTTAACTGACAACAGAAATTGCCGCCACTGCCTGTCTAGCCACTTTGCAGACAGTGGGGGTGCTAGCAAGGGCTCCCAGCGGGCGCTTCCCCGGAGAGCAGTGACTGCTTTGGCTGGATTCCGCTGCAGCAGTTTTCTGCTGGTGACGAGCCTGCAGTTAGACAACGGAGGCAGTAACACCATTTTCTGATAACCACCTCAGGCTTTTGGCACCTAATTCCCCGGCACTGTCTAGGAAGCTACTTCATATTACTTGTCAGGTTAAGCAGCTTGTCTAATTTTGCTGGGAAATCTGGTGCGAACTGTCAAATCACTCACAGTTCTGGGGTCCATTGTGTACCTAGCAAAGTGCTCAAGGAAGGGTCTGATGAACCACCACAAGCCAATAGCAAAGTGAGATTTAAAAATGTATCTCCATTTTTGCACGTTTTCTGTCTGTGGTTCAGTGGTGCTAGAAATCAGGATGTGGTCCTGCGTCAGTGACTCCAGGAAACACTTGGATGCACAAGCTGTCTGCTTGGCTTTCTTGAACCTCTCATGGACTGGCTTCATCCTGTCTCAGAGTCCATACCGCTGTATTTTCCCGTGCACTTCCTGTGCAGGCCTTCCTCTGGTTTGCGGGCTGAGCACTGCATTTTCTTCCTTCGAAGGGCGCACTGATCTGAGTGTGAAAAAAGACTTTCTGTGGCTTCTGCTACCTATTTATTATCCAATCTCAGGCTTAAGGTCTCTTTCCCTGTGATTTAAACTGAAGTAACTCTTTTCCAATGTATCTGTAGTTTTCTTTTCCAACACACCCAACTAAGGGAGAGGTAGGCTGTTTTTCCAGAACTGGACTTTGTAGCAATCTTACTCTTATAGATTGTGTTTATAAGATATATAAATATGTTAGACTTGGTATTGCTTTGAAAACTTCACAAACCCCAGATAGCGTGATAGTTTGTAGGCCTTTGTGAAAAGGCTTGCTTAAGCTATCTGAAAATCTGCTTGAATTTCCTCTGAAAGGTTACACACAATGGCTCTTAAAACTAATTCTCTGAACGTGCAGTTGCAGCCTCCTACTCAGATTCTGGGGTGCTAAGAAGTCATGGGGATTCGTTCTGCACACGGCGCGCATGAGTGCTCGGTTGGCGGCGGTGTCAAGCAGCTGGCACGCGTGCTGCGGCAGGAGCTTCGTCATCACTGCAAGCTCTGAAAGGTTCCCCGTTCCTGAATGTAGGTAAAACTACTCAAGAAGAGCCTGCATTTCAGGGAACTCTTGGAATTTTTGTGTAGGTCCGTAAAATGCTTCCTTTATATCAGTCACTAAAGGGAAGTTTTCTCCCCCTGAATTATGTTATACACACATTGAAACATCCCAGGGATTTTATTTTCTGTCTGCCTATACCATATTCACTTTTCATTTAGATAGATAAGCCAGAATTGTACATTTAAAGGAGATCACATAAGCAATGGTTGGGAAGTTCTCCATGACTTAGGATCCTGTTTGTTCTTTTTTTTCCTGTACCAGGAATCAAACTCACAGCGCTTGCCAGGCAGGGCGCTGTGCCGCTGGGTAAATCCCCAGCCCCTTAGTTAGGATCTTGTAAAATATCTTTTTGACATTTCACTAGCCACAGGCTGTAATACAGTCCTCTTACATCTGGTGCTAAATGGTATCTATGGTTGTCGCATCATGGTGGGGAACCTGCTGGCCAGAGGAAAGAAATGTCTTATTCTTATTTCTGACTTTCCTATAAACTTAATTGAAAGTCTTATTGCCTTTCTGGTTTAAAATTGTAAATTTAATAGATTCTCCCAACTGAGAAATAAATTTATAATCATTTTATTACTTTTCCCAGTGGTCTTGAAATCATTAGGCTCACCTGGGGGCTTCCTGAGGGCACAAACCGAGCCTGACTCTGATTCAGTAACCGTTTCCTCAGCAGACCTCTCCTAGTCCCAACAGCAGAGTAGGTACTCTATGAAAGAATGAGTGAATGAGTGAATGTGTGAATGGGAAGATAGAAACAATGTTACACTTTAGTAGAATTAACTGTGTGTTTTTAGAATAATTTTAAAAAGCAACAGTGGTAACATATTGTAAAAGGAGACAGACGACAAATACACTTAACACTTCTCAAAATAAATCCTGATAAATTCTGCTTCTATCACTTGACTCAGGTTTTTGATTACAAAAGCTTTGAGAAATGTCTATGTCTGAGCCTGGGTGAGTCTGTAAGGTAAGCTGAGGGTCCAAGCTGCTCTTGTGGACATCAGTATTCCCACAGAGCACCTTCCATTAAGAAAAGTGAGGCCTTGCTGTCTTTTCATCAGAACTCCTAGAATTTGGCTGACTGCCTGATCTGTCCCAGGACATTAGTCAGCCCAGAAAATCCTACATCTGTTTGTTCAGTCCAGAAAATGTGGTCATTCTCCCAACCCCGTTATTGGCAAATCCTTTGTTAACCTGAATTTCTGCAGCACCAAAATGAAGTGACTAGTCTTTTGGGGGGTTCACTCCTCTCAGGTTCTTGTACGAGGAACTAAATCTCTAGACCACAAGAACTCATGCTGTCATTTTTTTTTTTGTCTTGCTATGTTCAGGCTGGCATTGAACTCAGCGTGCAGTCCAGGCTGTCCTTGAACTTGTGGCAATCCTCTTGCATCAGCCTCCTGAGTGCTGAGATTACCAGGGGTGTACCATCATGCCTGGCTCTGCCCTTTTATACTGATGCTTCCAAATTGTCTTCAATGGAACAAATACCTTCCGGAGTGTGGCTGAACTGGTGCCATCACTAAAATTATGAGAAAGTGTTAGTGGTAAAGAGAGATGAGGTCCACTACACTTTAGTAGTCTACTATATGTTTGTAGTAGTCCTTACTTTGCTTTAGCCAAAGTTTTCTAGCTGAGAATATGTGGATCTGAAAGTGTAGGAGTAGGAATCTTAATGCAAAACAGCCTTTTGGGATTACCACATAGGTAATACCTGGTAGATCTAGAATAGGAAGCAAAACAGAATGTATACTGTTTATCAGAGTCTGCAGGTATCTACAAATATCTATAAAAACCTGGACTTTCTAGCAAACACTTGAGATGTATGTTTCTTGTCTTTTCCTTTTTTCCTTTCTTTCTTCCTTCCTTTCTTCCTTTTTGTTTTTGGAGATAGGGTCACACTGTACAGTTCAGGCTGGCCTTGAATTCGCTTATGTAACCCTGGCTGGCCTTGAACTGACAGTGATCCTCTTGCCGCAGCCTCCCAAGTGCTGGGATCACCACCATGCCAGGCTGAGATTTATGTTTCTGAATTTCCATTAACTATGAAAGACTGGTTAGTTTTGGAAGACAATTGTGACATATAAACCATAAAGTTTTAATTTTTTGCTATAGGGCCCAGTTATCTTTATAGTATGTTATACATTACAACTTGGTAAAAAATTTCCTTTGAACACTAGGCCTATGGAAATTCTATTTTTGCCATAAAATTTTGACCCTGACTATGTTTTGTCACTGATCACCTAGTGTTCACTTTCCTCTTCCTCCCAATCTTATGCAGGCAATGTTTACCACCCTCTACCCCTCGGTGTATGCGAATGCAAGTGTGTGCTGATGCTTGCTGCAAGCACATCCAAGAATCTCCCTAGTAGTTCAACAGCTTCTAATGAAATGTACTCATGTGGATAAGACAAAGAGACACAGCAACACTTTATCACTTTAGACTTGACCGCTGTGAAATTCTTTAGAAGCTTCCTGTCTTGTAGACTGTCATTTTTTAATTAACCACCAAAGGGAAACAAATAAGGGTTTTTACTTAATACTGTACATACCTAATAGAAGAGGGTTTCTATGAACCATAGTTCATAGAGGTCTCAGTCCATTTGGCTGGCTCCAAGGCAGGGAAGCATGGCAAAAAAGGCATACAAAGTAGTAAAAAAAGCAAAGCAACAAGCAGCAGGCTACAAGTGACCAGCAGTGACCTTCTTTCTGTCCTTTATATCTTATCCAGGCTATCCAGCCTTAGGGTGGGTAGCACTCACACCCAGGGAGGGGCAGCCTTAATCCTAGAATCACACCATGAATCAATGCCAGTATCACATCCTGATCCCAGCAGCACATACTGTAGATCCGGCCTCCCCAGCAGAGCCCCACCTATGTCCACATGAGGCTTTGGGGGGACATCTAGATACAAGCCATAACAGTTGAGTTAATGAAAAAGCACAGGTTTGGAATCCAGAAGCCCTAGATTTGAAAAGAAGTTCAAGCCCTCACCTACTGTATGACCTAGGGTAAGCTACTTAACTCCTTTAAAGTTTGGCTTCTAAAACTACAATAAAAATAGTAATGACAATGTTAGCTAATTATTCACTATGCACAGACTATATGGTACTGGGAATTTGTGTGCACTATCTCCTTTAATACCCATAAGAATTTTATGAGGTAGGTCCTATTATAACTTCATTTTCATAGATGAAGAAACTAGATTTAAGCAGATTTTGCACAACTTCTCTCATGTCACATTTCTGCTGTGTGATGGGGCTGAAATATATACTCTGTAGCTTTGATGCCAGAGTGTACACTCTTAGTCACTATGATATGTGTCTACACATCTAAAGCACACAAGGCACCCAGCAGGTAATCAATAAGTGGTATCTATTACCAAACCAGACTTCATAAATGAACAGTAGGCATTGCTTAAAAGGTCACAAATGATGTCTTCGGGCTTGTCATAGTACTAGCAGCTGCGTGCAGTTAAAGCTTACTTTGTTCTAGGCATTTCTTTTTACAGCAATTAATTGAGTCATTACTCAATTCAGTTATTCTCAACTTTATTTTTCCAGTGAGGAAATAAAGGTTCAGAAGGGCTCAAATCCTGAGGTTTGCTCAGGATTGTATAAGTAGTAAGTGGTAGAGCTGAGAATCAGATCCATGTCTGTTCTACATGCAAGCCCACTCTCTTTCTGTTCTGATGACTGGCTTTTTAATGATTAGACTCATATTTTTTATTTTTCAGAGACTTTTGCCAGTTCTTAATCTGTTAACATTTATTTTTGTTAAAGTATAGTTGGAAAATAAATTTGTATATAGTTATAGTGCCCAATGGGATATATATATGTGTGCATATATGTTAAAACAAGCTGATTAACATATCTGTTGCCTCATATCTTTTTGGGGGAGTGAGAACATGTATAATACATTCTCTTAGCAATCTTCACAAATTCTGCTACCTAACTTCTAACCAAGGCTTAGATTAGGACAGTATTTATAGTTTTGTAGTTTTAAGCTTAAGAATCACAGAAGTTGTTTCATGAGGCTTTTGTAATCTGCTGTTTTCATACCTGAGATATGGGGGAAAGGTTAGTTTAAATGGTTTTTAAAATAGTGATTAGTTTAGGACTTATTCGTCTAAGGCCTGTGCCAGGAAAATTGCCCATCTTACCATAGTATCCCCTTCCCCAGCCCCAACAGTCTTTAAAAAGGATGACTTTTAAAAAGTTTGTTTCCTAGGAATGAACACTCTTACTAAATGTCTGTAGAGTGCCAGGAAAATAGATAAATAATTCCTGGGCTTGGGTGCAGGTGGTTCATGTACTTGCAAAAAGAAATTTAAAGTGATAAAAGAGATTCTCCTTTGAAGATAATTTTTAGCCTCAAGAGTTAGATTTTTAGATTTGATTGTGTGACAATCTTTACGAGCAGCTATGGTATTCCAGATTCATGGGAACATTACGAAGGTTGGGGCCTATAGTGCAGTGAAGCTGGTATATAGGAAGGCTAAGGAGAGAGTGCACACAATTACAGTACATAGCAGAAGAGAGTGTGATATACAGTGGGCTGTCAGATACTATGGAGGAAGAGAACTTACTTTATTACAGAAGTCAGGAAATACATTGCAAAAGCGATGGCATTTTTCCCTGGATTTTGAAGGATAGATAAAATTTTGTAGCTGAGAAGACATTTCAAGGAAAAAGAAAAGGAATAACAGAAAGTGGTGAGAAAGCAGAGGGGAAGTGTGAGTTACCATTTAGAGTAGAGGCAAGGAGATAAAGGAAGTCTGAGTGAGATGGCGAACAGTGAGCCGCACACAGAGCTGACTGCTCCCTTAGTACTTTCCCGTGGTAGTGGAGACTGAACTCCGGGTCTGCGCACTGAGCTATATTCCTACCTTTTTATTTTTTCAGACAGGGTTTCACCAAGTTTGTTAAATTGCCCAGGCTGAGCTTGAATCTGGTGTACTTCTGCCTCCCCCTGTACCCAGGATGCTGGGATTACAGGCATGCCTCGCCCGCTAGGCTTTCTTTCCTTCTGGAACCACTGTTTATTCCAGAGGCACCACTCCCTCCTAGCTCTTTGCAAATATTAACGGCAACAGTTTCTAAATTTTTTTTCCTGGATGCCATTTTTTGACCTCATAACTGCATATTGAATGACATCAGCATAAGTTTTTTCCTCTTCTTCTCAATCATTTTTTTAGCTCTCTCTTCTTCTATTTGAATATCTTCTAATGTTATATGTATCTTGGTGACCTCCAAACTCTGGAGTAACTTTGCTCAGGATACATATTCTAAACTCCAGACTGTGTATCAAAGGGACTACCCAACTTCTTCACTCTGTTGTTTAAATTTCTATGTTTGAATCAGAGCTCTTGATTCCTTGCTTCTCCTCTGTCTTGGAAATCTTATTCTTCAAGTAGTCCTTCCCATCTGAGTTAAGGGCATGCCATTCATCTTCCCTACTTAAGTTCCCCAAGCTAGGAGTTCTTCTAGATTTAACTGTTTCTCTCACCTTTGCCAGAAAGTATTTTTGGTGCCCGAAAGTAAACTTTACCCTAAAGTATTCTGAGTTCACCTTAAACATGTGACTGCTCTTTTCGTTATACAGTAGCAATATTTTTCTTCAAATACACCTGAATTACTTTGATAAAATGTTAAATTAAAAAGACTAATTTTACAGAGCTAGTCTTTTGATTTCCTTCTAGAAATTAACTTATAAGTTGTTCAGAAGAGCCGTTTATTCTTCCATTTGCATGTATGCTAGCATTGTCTCCCATCTTGCAAAAGGGCCTTCATGTTCTGCCGTGCAGAGCCAAATGCAATAAATTAGATGTACAAGTATGTGTCTCTATGTACCTGTTATATAGTGAAAATAGTAATCATGATTATTATCTTCTAAAGCCAATGCTTTTAATGAAAATTAATTTAAAATCCCAAACCATTGAGTATAGGTAAATGCAACCTCTCATTAACTCATTGTAATGGGCTGAACTCAGGAAGACAAATATATAATAGATCTAAAAAGATAACATAGTATCCAAAATAAATCCTATTTACATTGCCTTTCCATACATTTCATGGTCTATTTTTATGTAATTTTTCTACAAGTTTCAGGTAATTTCAGTTTTGGGGGGTGTTGACAAATTGCCATTCATTTATTTTAACTCTGACATTCATTTCTTCCAGGATACCACTGAGCACCTTCACTGACATCAGAAGTATAAAGAGAAAAGCCAGACTGAAGCATAAACTCCATATGAGGACAAATGAAACAGTCAAAAACGTTTTCCAGGACACCACCCTGTGAGTACTTGAGTTTGTGCTTCCTTCTAGATTAGAGAGTTAAGGTGCCACATAAGCCCAAATATAAACAAGAAGAGGTTTGATCAATCAGGATGAACCGTGTTATGCTGTGGTAAGGAACAATCTAAAAATCTTAGTGGTTAAAAAACAAATGACACTTCTCCCTAGGGGTTCATGTGAATCACTTAAAACTTCACGCTGCTAGTGCAGCCATCTCTTGGTGACTGTACCATAAGTTTAAAAGACAAAAAGCTTTGAGGAATCTTGTATTATAATTTATATCTGGTCTGGAAGTGAGCACATTCCTTTCTATTACAACTGATTAGCTCAGTTTTCTTGCATTTGATACTTTAAGTCTGAAAACAACATTTGTGTTTATAAGGAAGTGAGGCCTGAGTCCCATGAGTGGAAGAGTAAAGATCTTTAAAAGTCAGGCTAAATATGGTGATGCACACTTGGAATCTCAGCTCTCAGGAGAGCAGAAGGATTCCAAGTTGTAACTCAGTCTGGGCTACTTAGGGATTTGGCAGCATGCTATCTCTTTTTCTAAAAAAAAAGCTAGACATGTAGTGCAGTGCAAAGTTCCAGGGTTCAATTCCCAATAACTGCCCCCCCCCCAAATTATATAATCATGTCTTTTTTTGTTGTTGTTGTTTTCCGGTACCAGGAATCCAATTGAAGACCTTGCGCTTGCCAGGCAGGCTCTGTGCCGCTGAGCTAAATCCCCAGCCCCTATAATCATGTCTATTGGCCACAAACTTGGGGTATTTATTAATACACATCTGGAAGTATCCTTAAAATGCATTATCAGGCCTATTAGGTACAAAGATTCATCTGTTAATATCATCTAACTATTATGGCATAAGGAGTACTTCTGTGTTTAAAAGAGTACTCTATTTGGAAACAAAAATTAAGACTTATATAGTGATTATTTTGTATTGTGCATAGAATTTAGTTACATTTATCTCTTTCAACCCTTGCAGGGTATACTTATTTCCATCATTATTTTCACTCTGTGTATCTTAATTTTCTCTGTTAAAGAAGTGGGATAGTAGCACCTACTTTTATTGTTGTTGGGGAGGTAGAATTTATCCATATATGTAAAAGATTTGGCCTCATGATGACATTTAGTAAGTGTTCAAAACTATTTGTTATTATTATCTTCATCATTATGATCCTGTATAACATTGTATTATCATTTAAAGCTCTACAAAAAACTCTTGAATTGAGTGAAGATGATTTCTTTACTAGAGTGTGAATGTCACAAGAGTTCTTTGAAATCTCTAGACACTTGCCAGGAATGTTATAAGTGAAACAGGCTTGTGAAGGGATGTCCCAGTGGACCCTCATATTTCCATATCTGTGCTTTTTCTCAATTTTAGATCTAGCTCAGCCAACCCTATTATCATCTCCAGACAATAAAAATATACTGGATCCATATTAGTGCAGTGAGTGAATCTCTTTGCTCATTTGTGTAATCATTGATTGTGATATGTCAACTTGATTTGAATAAGAACAGCCTAGCAGATTGATAAATTCTGAGTGTGTCTGTGGAAGACTGACATGTAGGTGGGGAAGACCCACCCCAGATTTGGGTGGCACCAACCAATAGGCTTGTGCCTTTGACAGACTAAAAAGGGAAAAAGAAAGAAATGTTCTCCTACTTTGGAAGAGCTCTAGTCTTTGCCATTGCCTTTGGACAGTGATCTTCAGTTTCCTTAGCCTTCCAACATAGACTCTCCAACTTTCCAGTGCAGACTCTTTAGACTTCCACTGTAGACTTGTACTGGTGACTCTATAGTGAGCTTTCAGGCCTCAGACATTCAACTTCTAGATCCTCTGGCTTCCTAGTACACTGATGGACTGGACTTTGACCCCAGATGGCTATTATGACTCTTCCACCTCTGATGCTGTAATCTCACCTAATATGTATCTTTGCATAATTATGCATTTTTATTGATTTTTTTTTCCTCTAGTGAATCCTAATACAAGCTGACAAAAAGAAGTTTTCAAAAGGATCCTTAGCTGTGCAATGAAAGACCTATCTTCTGGAGAAACAAATGTCTTTACTGCATGTAGATCACCAATCCCAAGCCTTTTGAGCACAGCCTGACTTGGAAGATTACTTTGTGGCCTGTGTGAAGTAAATGTAGTGCTGCATCCTGACTGGGCCTGGCGCTGCTGTGATGACCCTTCTCTCCTTTTTAGAGCTGGGGCTATGGGTGATTTGTCACTGGTGATTTGGCAGTCCTTAGTAGTGCTAGGTGAGGAAGACACTTCCTTATGTGACTGTCAGCACCCTTCCCTTGCTTTGAGGGCCATCCTGCAGTTGAGATAATCTCATTTGCACTTCTTGGGTATATTTTTGGCTATAAGGTCTCCCCTATTTGAGGAGATATTCTCTAATTTCAAGTATAGGCTTTGGATGCAGATGGGAGTCTGACTTGGCTCTACCCACTACCAGTTGTGTGACACTGTGCAATTTTGTTCTCTCTCAGATTTAGTCTCCTTATTTTGAACAGTGTTGGTGTTCATTACTTGAACAGGGAAAAGGGATTGGATTTGAGAGAAGATTAAGAGATAATACTGGTAAACATTGTTGATGAATTGGGTAAGGCAGAGGGAGGGGGCATAGACGACTACCAGGCTTCTATCTCAAGCACTCAGGTGGTGATATCTTCTACTGAGGGGGAGATAAGAGAAGTAGTGTGTGTGTGTGTGTGTGTGTGTGTGTGTATGTGTAAGAGAAGCAAGGATAAAAAGATCAATTTTGGACATGTGGTTTTGAGTTTTTTTTGGAGAATGTAGAAATGTCAAGTTGAAAATATATATTCAAGAGAGAGAGAGACAGGTAGAGACAGAGAGAAAGAGACAGAGAGAGACAGAGAGATAGAGAGAGACATAGAGAGAGACAGAGAGACAAAGAGACAGAGAAAGACAAAGAGAGACACAGAGAAACAGACAGAGAGACAGAGGAGACAGAGACAGAGACAGAGAGAGACAGAAAGAGACAGAAAGAGACAGAGAGGGAGACAGAGACAAAGAGACAGAGAGAGACAGAAACAGAGAGGGAGAGAGACAGAAAGAGACATAGAGAGACAGACAGACAGACAGACAGAGACAGAGACAGACAGACAGACAGAGAGACACAGAGACACAGAGAGGCAGAGAGAGACAGAGATGGAGAGATAGAGAGAGCGCTGTTGTTTCGAGAAATGCGAATGGGCTGTGAGGTAGCGAAGGCCCAGGAGCTGCAGGACTCCATGAGTTTGAAGAACAGGCATACGTAAGGGTCTTGAGAACTGCAGGGGAAAGGAGACTGGACAGAAAATGGAATATTTGGAGTCAGGATTTTGGGTGTGGAGCAATTCCTGGAGACGAAAACTTCCGAATGCACGCTGACAGAGTGGGCAGTATAAACTGAACAAAGGTAAGATTTGTTATCGTGTACTTAGGTCAAGAAACAGAAGGCTGAGGGTGCTTAGTGGGCTGCACCCAAATTTCCTAGTATAGTGGCAGAGGTCGGTTGTGAGGGGAGCAGAGGACTGTCGTCTGGAAGGATGTGGCCAGGATGTCAATAAGCTTAGAAATACAGATCATGCATGGTGCCCCAGGCAGATCACGTGAGAAACACTGTGAAAGTACGGTGGCTTCAAAGTGCCATTAATGAGTCAATATATCATCACCCTGGCCTTAGTTCTGGGAATCGGTGGGCTATGCAGCATTGTGTGGGGGGAAGCTATTGATCTTATGGGGATATGTCTCTTATATAAAGGAATAAGATATCTAAGTCTATTGTATAGTAGTTTAAAGAGATGAGAAACCAAAGAGAAGAAAGAGCATTAAGGGGCAAGGACAGGGGAGGTTGACTGACTTGCTTGTGCCTCGTGAAGGTTATAGCAGTGGAAACCCTAACGAATTAGTTGACCACAGATATCCCAAAGATGGAGTCATTTAGTGACAAAGATGCCTGACGGCTTGAGTTGGGAACCCTTCTGTGGTGTGTGGGTGGGCTTATTGTGTGAGGACTAGGGCCATGGGGAACCTGAATGTGGGTTCCGTATAGGGGCACAGTGGAGGGATCAGACCTGTTCTTCTTGGGTGGTCCCATGACGTCCTGAGTGGCCATACAAAGGATAGCATTCATTTCATATCTCATTTCTAGCCTTACAATAAACCCAAAAAATGGACACAATACTAATGATGAAATATCTATTTTTTCTTCTGTATGTATGTGAAACTGTGAAGATTTAACACAGTCATCTGAGGGAAAGTACTTTAACAACTGTAGTGCTAAATCTTACTACACCCAAATCTTTGATGTATCTCTCTTTGTGCTTGCCAGTGTATCTCTGACACATTCCCTAGGGTGATGAGGGCTCCCCTTTAGCACAGCCAGTGTTGGCATCTAGGCGGATTTTCCTTTATGATTATGTAGTCTTGATGTGGACTGGCACCTTTCCCTGGGTTTCCAGCACCTCCCTCAGCAGCTTCCTAGGCCAGAAGCGCCTTCTGTCTTTCTATTACAAAGCCCAGACTCCCATCCAGGCCACCCACCAGGTTTCTCTTTCCACTTCTAAGGAGGCTTCCAGCTGCTGGCTTGTTTGTAGAACTGAGCTGATGGACTGTGCCTTGAGAGGTGTGCCTGCACGGTCTAGTTTTCCAGCTTCCCTGGATGATTCAGCAGGCAGGAATCCACTGGACTCGGAGAATTGCAGTTTTTAGAGTTTGTTGAAGACAGACAAATAGGATTTTAATCAAAAAGAGGAAATCCTTTATTAACACCCCTTTGCAATTTAACCGAGACTCTGCTCAGGCTTTTAGATTTCCTTGGAGGAGGAAAAGAAGCTTCTGTGACGGAATAGATTTAACTTTGTCCTATCACTTTTTCTATTGGCAGTGATTTTTTTCCTTTCGTGGCTTGGGACACGGAGGCCGTTGGGCAGCAACCACCTCACTCAGTTGACTGGGCACACACTATTGTTCAGTGCAGTACAGCTATTAATACACATACACATTATTTTCAGTAAAATGTGATTCAGTCCGGGAGAAAAAAGCCTATGCTTTATGTTCTCATTGCTCATGTGGTTTACTCCACTTTGCGACAGACTCTCCTTCCACTCAGAATCTGTTTGCACCCCCTAACTCTTTATTCTGTGCAAAGTTCCCCTTTTGGGCTTCAGGTGGAAACTCTGTCCAAGGATTATACCTTGGACTCTGACATTTTTTGAACTATTATTGAGTTTTTTGAAGCTTTAAATGCTTCTGTGAAAGTCTGATTATCTCCACTGTTTTCCTTCTGTACTAGTTCATACTGAAATTTCTCTAGCTGCTGAATTTTATTACTTTGAATAACTCCAAGCTGCTTTACATATATGGAATTGGCCACACTGACTTATTTAAAATTCTCATTCAGCATACATTTTCTCCCTCTGCACTGCTATTTTTCTGGCTTCTTGAGAATTTCCCAAATGCTGTGCTTATCTTTTATCATGTCACTCCAAACTCCATGGGGCATCCTTATCAAAGAATAGTGATTTAGGAGGAAAGGATTTTTAGATCGCCTCCTTCTCCAGTACCAGCTTCTGTTAGTAAGTCCTTAATTGCCAAAAGGACACATCTTAAAATTCATGCTCCTCTTTCTTCGTTTGTCATTGGAAACTTCAAGTATGAGTGTTATTTGTGGAATTGCAAGGCTCTAATATCCAGATGGAGACTCACATAGTTTTTCTTGCCATTAGAAAACAGAGCTGGAAGAGCCTTATCTTTTGATCAGGGTACTGGACTTAGTCATTGTCATCAGGCCTCAGTGCTGCTGCCAAGATTGTTGGGGTCACACGGGAGGGGGGCTGTCAAATAAATGAAACTTCATAAAATATGACAAGGAGTGAGTCACATAAGCAACTTTCTTGGTTTTCCTTACCCAACTCAGTACCAAAATGTGTTCTTGTTATTATGGACTGCTGATTTAAGAGGGAAAAAGAGGATGAGCGTGTGCGTCTGCATGTGAGCACCGCCCCCCCCCACGCACTTATGTGTCTGAGAAGGCCGTGAAGAGCTAAGACACGAAGGCGAGACAAACCATCTCTAACGGCGTGAAACCTGCAGTGGGTATCACAATACTGACCAGAGAGCAGGTGTCCATAAGTACTTGGTTGAACTCTTCTTTGGAAAAATATAACCATGCACAAGGGCCCAAAATGTTTTCATACATTTTAAGAAAGATGTTTTTGGGGGTCCACATTCAATTGTAAAACACAAATCTGAAAGCAGAATATATGTTAGAGGTCACTCAGGTGAAGAAGGGAAAGGGATTATTGAAATTATCAAACTTGTTCAAAGTCTTCTTTCTCCCCAGTTTGTCTTTCCCTTTTACTTTTCCCTATTTCAGGAATCCAGATATTCTCCTACTTCATCAAACTATTTTTTGATTCAAGTAAGATAGCTATTACTTGTCTATCTTTGCAGCCTCTAAGCATCACAGTTCAATGCCTGACATGCGAGACAGCTTTATATAATCTTATCCTGACATTTTCTTTTATTTCCAGATATCTTACTTTTTTAATTGTAGAAGCTTAAGGAAAACATTCTTTTCATTCTCCCTAAGTTTAATCAGACTACCTGATGCTCCTACTTCCTTCTTCATAGCTATGAACAAGATAGAAAGGGTTCTAGACCTCATGAAGTTCATAATTAACTAGAGAAGGCACAACACTGAACAAAGAATTTCAGTGTGATAAAGAAAAATCAGGAATCAAGAGGGGTATAACTAATGCAAGAGATCATGGGAAGTAGCTATGATCTGAAGGAAATACAAGATTTGACCAGGAAACTGGGGGATCAGGGAGGCAGTGGGAGAACGGTATCCCTGGCAAGTGGGACCGTATGTACCAAGCCTGAGTTTGAGGGGAGGCATGTAAAGGCATTACTCTTTAGAACCCTGTGTTGAATTGTTTTTCCAGCTGTGTAAGGTATGGTCTTTAAGTGGCTTTGTAATGCTAATAGCATCTGTATTACAGTACTGAGGGACTGAGGGAGCATGTTCAGTAAACATAAACACATGATCTCCAAATTCCTTTGTTTTTCCCTAAATCATGAATAGTGAATTAAATATCATCAAGCTTGAATAGTATATCAATAAGTTTTTCATTACTACAACAAAATATCTGTGGATGGGTAACTTTAAAAAAAAAGATTTATTCTGTTCATGTTTCTGAATGTCCAAGATTAGGGGGCTACCTCTAGAGATGGCTTTAGCTGACAGAGTCCCAAGACACTACGGTGTATCACGTGGTAAAAGACAGTGTATACCTCTTGTGTATACCTTTCTGTCTCTCCCTCCCATTTCTTATAAGGCCACCAAGATTCAGTCACAAGGACTCCACCCTGACGATTGTCTCTAATGTTTATCAATCTCCAAATACCCATCTTTAAATAACTTAGATGAATTAAGTTTTCACTCTCGTAATATCTCATAATGGAAATTAAAGTTCAACACACGAACCCTTGAGGATATACTCAAACTATATCCAAACCACAGCAGATAATATCTTCCACTAAATGCACTGGTCTTAAGATTGACAGTAAACTTCTGGCCAACTTATTAAATAGGCTCTAATAAATAGTAGCCACATCCAAGTCAGTAGTATAATCTGTGCAATCCCTGGGCTTAAGTTAGTCGTGCCAAGGATGCATGCTTTGGGGACTCTTTCATGCTGGCAGCTGGATATGACATCAGATGTTTATCTGTACACTCCTATAAGCAAAGCAAGGGTAATGACTTGCTTCTTCTCACTGCATGTTACTTTTCCTCCTCTAGGCCTTTTTAGACTCTTTAAAATTTTTTTTCCTTGTATAAAAATAATGCGGTGGGGGCCAGAAGGGGCACACAAAATTGTAACCCCACTTCAGCTCCTGTCCTGCAGCTCCCTAGTACTCACCCTGTACTCCTTTGATGTAATCAGTGGCAACACCATGGTATTGAAGGAGTAGCAGGAATATTATGACTCTATACCAAATTTCTGAAGCACAGATTCTTTTTCTCAAATTAACTACCATAGTTGATAATTACTAATTAATGACACAAATTGTACAGTCAAAAATTCTGTTAAAAATATTCCAGTAATCTTAGCAAAGACACCCTAGGACAATGGTTATATATGACTGTGGAACTACTGGGAAGCACACACTTTAATGTCGAGGTGTCTCAGATGTAGTGGTAGTGGATTCTCACCATTTTATAAAAACAAATTAATACTTTTGTCCTGAACGATAGTTAGAAAGCAAGGTCAAGATCACTTCTAGTTTGTGCAAATGGAAGAATACAAATCCACTTGTTATTGCCAAGCAGTTGGAGTGGACTCTGGGAGAGAAATGCATTATTTGCAATCATGTTTTAAGTGAGGGGGGAGTTAGTATGTTTCAGGTACAAGGAACCAGATTTCATTGACTGTGCAATTAATTCTTTTACAGTAGTTGATGGATGACTGCCATTTCAGACACTGAATCAGGCCTTGGGGACACAAAGATGACATGGATCCAACAGTCTTGGCATGTATGCCAACAGTCTTGGCAAGACATGTAAAAAAGGAATACTGTGTAATACTGATTGTCCTGTTGAGATATGTACGAAGGTCTAAGAACAATGTAGTAGTAGATTTCACTCGAGAGAAGGCAATAATCAGGGAAGAGTTTCTAGGGAAAGTGATGCACGTATCAGTCAATAAGCATTTTTCAGGGAGATAAGGAAGGACAAGGGAATCTGAAGTAAAGACACGATGATACACGATGACACAGTACAGGATGGAAACCACAATCAGGCAGAGCTGAAGTGTTGGGTACAGGGCAGAACTGCAGCCGTGGCAGTTATGTATAAAAATGTCTGCCTCTGGTGCTCAAAGGTCAGTGCTAGGCTTCTTCAAAACAGCTCACGTATTCTTATTAGATGAGATAGATACTAAAAGGAGTACATAAAATTAATTATTGCATATGTAAGTGACCTAAGGGACATTTTTGTCCAGTATAGTTGGTTTTGACTGACTCAAAGGAATTGAATTTGGGAGGATGTAGACTTAGAGATGCTGACAGTAAACTGTGATATGTGGGTCTTGAAAGCAGAGACAATATAGAGGAACAGAGTAGACAGAAGGAAATTAGGACCTGGTAGCATGATTCAAGCTAGTGGATCATGCCATATCTGAAACACGTCTATTTCTAGACTCTTTAGTTACAAGAGATAAGTTAGTTGGACTTTTTGCTTAAGTCAGTTTGATCTTTTTGTTGGTCAATTTAACAAATATATTTTTGTTAAATTTAATAATTTAA